>NC_044577.1:20469831-20539831 GCF_901933205.1 Camarhynchus parvulus
CTCTGAGCCAGGCAGGCAGCCTGTGCCCAGCACCGAGGAATGCACATAAAATGCAGGCAGGGTTTTATTGGGAACACAGGAGCAACTATTCCTCACGTAAAATTAGTTGCACAGCAATATTGCTTTTAAATAGTCACAAGGCACGGAAATGAGGTTTAACCATTTACTGATATCTCTGCTGTTATTTGGTTGAATTTGATAACATTACCTTAACTTTTAAAAAAAAATATTATAAAGCAGACAAGAAAAATCTGAATTCACATATTGTTTGTTAAGCAGATTCTGTGATTCCATCGATATATCTACCATTTCAAGTGACATTCTCTCTGGCAAAGCTGGTTTACATTGTACCTTGAAAAGTGCTGTTCAAGCATTTTTGTGTGTTTAAAGTATTCGCAGGACCAAACCGAAATGAATTCCCAGTCTCTCTCAGATGGCTGCGCCAGATCGTGCGTTATCATCGCGAACAGAGCGAGCGCGGGCTTTAATTACCGCGGCTATTTTCAAACACAGCGTAACAATATCGTGCAGTATCATAAGCGCTTAATTGGCAGTGGTGCTGCTCGAGGGGGCTACCACTGGGGAAGGGGGGGTGGGTCTCTCTGACATGTGAAATGCAGAAACTGCTTTTCCTGAGATGGCTTTTCCTGAGCCTGGACCCCGGTGGGGTGCGGGCATCCTGATCTCCCAGCTGGCTCGTGCTGTACCTTGTGCTGTGGTCTGTGGGTATTTGTGGGTGTGTTTGTCCTGAGGTTCAAAAAGTAAAACTTTAGTTGAAATATAGAGATGAATTTTAGGAACTCAGGAGTTGTTTCAAACTCCAGTAAAAGCATTTCTTAATAGAATAAAGTAGTTCCCACTGTAATTGGAAAGCAATTGTTGGAACAAGTAGAAAAAAACTTGGTATAAATGCAGAAAATGTTCTTCGTAAAATCTTGCCAAAAATCTGCTTTCTGTATTAGAAGCAGTTTTGTTCATGCCTCAGAGAAGTCAGTATTGGTAGTGTTCTGCCTTTTCCTGCTCAGCTCCTTCCTGCTCTTTTCAAAGAGAAAATCAAACATTCCTACAGAATATTAGGGGCAAAAAGTGAATTGCTTCAACAAGAGATGAAGCATGATGCAAAGTGTGGCAATACTTGGAAAAGAACTGCCTGGGGAATGAAAGAAGTGCTGTTCAGGGGCTGGAGCCACATTAAGCTGTTGACTGGGACAGCAAAGAAACACACTATGTTGGCAAAGAGCATGGAGAGTGGATGCAGCTGTATGAACAGCTTCTCCCACTCGTGGGGTACATACACGGAGCCAGCCTCACTGCTTAAGGCAGCTTTTCCTGTGGATTTGCATTTACAGTTGCAGCTTCTCTTGGGTAAGCTGTGTGTGCTGGGGACATCGATTCCGCCTCTGCCTAAATAACCCAGCTACAGGCAGAGGTCTGTGAATGGGGGCTAGGTTAGATGAAAACCCCTCAAGCTTTTAGTAGTATTTCAGTTTGATCCTATTATGAAGCCCATATCATGGTACAAGCATGCTCTAATGATATTTTAATATTATATTTTTAAAATTCTAAGTAATGATAATAATAGAGAAGTTTTCTTGCAATTACTGGTTTTTTTACTGAGCCTAAAAACTTTAATTTTATTGTTATATCTGTGAATTAAAACTCTAATGATATATGTTTACTAAAAAAGAGGATACAAAAATAAATAATATTTTCAATCCTCCTCCTAAACACTGCAGCCACTGTAGCAGTACTAATTAAAATGCTTATTCATACACATTGCTGAGTGCTGTCTGGTAGCTTGGTAGAGATCCACCAGGCCATTACATTTGTGCATGTATTGCCATCCTAAGAGGGAATAGCTGCTGAAATTGTGGTGAAATTTCGAGGAAGCTTATGTCCTTCCTTCATCACATATAGGAGTGAAGGAGTCTGTTATGGGACTTGGCTGTGCTGTAATTTATTGTGCCGCTTTCCTTCTAAAGCAACAAATCTTGAGGAATTTAGAAAGGCAGAGAGTAGAGTAGAAGAGAGGTAGTTTCCAAAGGATGGTTTTGTTTAGAATAAAGGAAGTTCTACCTCTGTTTGTACATAAGTATTTCTTATATCTGCATATCTTGTGTGTGAACCTTAATCACAGTAATGCACAGTGATAAAAGTTACCTCAGTTGTCATTCTGTGTAACTGGAAATTGAATATAGTCTGTACTTAATCTACAGGGGTGTAGGGCCCATTCCTCATTATACTGTGCATGTTGTTTTTGTTAGTATTTTGGATATACACAAGAAAGTTTATGGATGCATAGGTTTGTTCATATGAGCTTTAGGTACTGGACTCTTTTTTCTTCCAGTACCTCTAAGTTATCAGATTGTCCTGAAAAGATTGTAATTTCCATGACATCTTTCTAGAACCTGAAAAGGATGAACCTGCTTATACATATTCCCTTCCATGTCCAAAATATGCATTTTACTGCAATGATGGTTGGGGGTGGGGAAAATGGTTTGTTTGTTTGTTTGTTTGTTTCACAGATGACAGGACATTATCTTACTTTGAAGTTTTGTTTTTTGTAAATTAATCTGCGTGATTTTTGGGAATCTGCAAACATATGATAATGGAAATTATGGGGACATTAATAATGCCATGAGTGTGGCATTTATAGTCAATTAAGTATTAAAATGACCAGTAGCCAAAGGGAATGGACATTGAGAATTAAACAAATGTGATGCTGTTCTAATGAAATGTGTATTTTGCCATGTTGAAAGACCATGGCTTATGGAAAACTTACTTTCACTTTTTTCTAACTTTTTTTTTCTGAGTGAAAAAGATCACAAGCTAAAATGTACCTTGGGGAACCTTTTTTTTCCAGACTACTTAATTACTTAAAAAGATAATCTGAGTAACATTTGATCAAATTTTTCATTAGAACTCCCTTTAAATTTTTCATTAGCTTTATAATTAACTGAATTTGTACAGTCATCAGTCTGTTTACAGCATCTTGCTTTGTAAAGGGCTGTACCCTAACCCCGACTCACTGTCTTTGCTTTCCAGATTATCACACAGAATAGGGTAAAGCGAGCATCCTTGTCTTAGTGGCTGGGACATCCATTTCTCTATAACATCAGAATAAGAGATGTATTTCCTTAGGTAAAAGGAAAATGGGTTTCCTGCTCCAAGTCTTATTTGAATTTTCATTTCATTTGATTAAGGTGGGGAGGAGTGCAAATTAAACAAAAGAATTGAAAATGAAATTAGAAAGATGTGTTGCTGAAACTCCACTGACAAGAGAACCTGACATGATTTCACCACGAATAATGCTTTCAGACTTTATAGGGCAGGCTGCAGTTTGAATGGATGATATCTTAGGTTTTGTAAAGCTAAAAGACTTATCTGTTTTTTTTAAAGGCAGTCAGATAAGAGAATCTAAAGTTATGTCAAACAAATTACATTTTAGTTATTAGTGGCTAGTTTGTAAATATCAAAGACCCACTTATTGTAGTGCTTGGAGCTGCATTTGCATGCTGATGAAATGCAAGTGGATGGCTGTGAACTGTAGGGTTATCTCTAGTGGAGCAGTGGGGAGCTCCAGAATCAGAGAGTTGAGCATCTGACTGACTCAAGAGCCCAAGCTGCAGACCTCTTCTATTCACTTTCTTCACAACAATTAAAATATGCAAAGTGATAATTTTCCTTAAGTAGCCTTAAATGTGCGATCTATTTAAATGTGAAGAAAATTGCCTGAAGCTTCTGGTGTGAGGGACAAAAAAGAATAAATTATGCAAATAGCAGAAAAGGACTCTACCACTTGAACGCCTAATTTTCCTGTAATAAGCATACTGTTTCATTTAATTTTTTGCCTCTTATTAAAAGTGACAGTTCTTTTGCACTGTCTGATGGTTATATCTGACACAAGCTAGGGAAATGACTGCTAGACTAAATGCTAAAGCATTTTGGTAGCTTTTTTAGATGATGGTTACATTCACAAAGTAATTATGCACTGAAGAGTCGAGAAATAAGGTTTAATTACACAGTAATCGCTTCTGATGGACACGGCAGAAGTGTGAACACCACCAGACTGCAATCCATCAATGACAAACCCCTGGCCACTTTTAATTCCTCCTCATTTGCATCATAACCTCCGCACCAAGTTGCACAAATGCTGTTAAATGTTAATAGGAGCTGTCTCTCCACTCAAAATGAATGCTTAAGCTGTTTCATTTTTTTTTCTCCTCCACCTCAGACCTTCAAAACCAGCTCCTCTCTGAGAGCAGGCATTAAGCACAGAGCATGGTGCGTGGTCACTGTTGTGCTAATTGGGAGCAACACTTAAAGTTTTATCTCTCAAGCGCTAATAATGCACAGTGCTGACAAACCAGTGAATAAGTAATGTACTTGGATGAGGAGGGGGGGCAGCCCAGCATGCCTGGAATGAAAAATGCAGTTGGGACTGTTGTTCAGTGACTAGCTATTTGATTAGGCCCTGTAGTCATATTTAATCCAGACCCTTGGGGAGCATAGACAAAATTACATCTTCATCTCATCAAACATTCAGCCATATTTAAGCATTCAGCTGATCAAGCTTTTATTGTTTCTCTTGCAGCTACACAGACACAATGATGTCCTGTGTTCTTCACTCCATAACCCTGCAAAGCTAAGCCTAAACTAGCTGTGCTCCTTTTTTTCCCCCTCATTTTTTCCCTGTCAGACACGCAGGGAGTATAGTGCAGCTCTCATACCCTGCTTTGGCTACTGTACCATGGGTAGGGATTCGCATTGGCTTTGCCACCCGTGTTTGTTTCTATTTTCAGCTTTTTTTTTTTTTTTTGTGCCAGCTACTCAGAGTTCTCATCGTTTTCTAGAACAGGTCTAAATCATTAAACTGCACAGTGTTCTTTTTCTGTTAACAGCAGGTATCATTTTTGTCCTGACAAGAGGAGGCTCCACCTGCCGACTGCCCACCAACGCATCCAGCTGTCTGCTTTGCAGAACAGGCAAGGTAATTTGTAAGCAGTCTGGGAAGTTTAACAGTAGAGTCTAAGAAGTGACAAAAAAAGAGCCTTTTTCTGCATGAAGATTGAGAATTATCAACACCTTTCAGTGCATAATAGCTAAGCCTTTATCACTTCAGGAGCTGCTGATAAGGTTAAGAACACCAGACAAACTGCTCATTAGTGGAAAGGTTTGCCTTTTACATTAAAGACTGCTGGGTACTGAAGTTCCTCCAGTGAGCAATACATCCCTGGCATTTGAGAGGAACGAGCTAATCATTGTACATAAATGAATATGGAAAAGAAAACCTGGCAGGTTCTGATGATATTAGCAAGGTTTCCCTCCACCTTCCTCGCCTGAATTGTAGGCACCTGAAATTGCGAACTGCAGCAGTTCAGGAGACTGTCAGTGGACAAAGTGTTCTCCATGACACAGGGTAAGGCCATGGACAAAGGCTACCTTCTGGGCCTGGCTACGCCATCTGCAGAAGTTGCTGGCTGCCCTTGAGCAATCTTTGCTTTGTCTGGAGGTTGGAACTGTGGCTGTGTGGGGACACATTGGTCCCAGTCCACCTGGAGCACAGGTGGGTGTTCTGCTGCCTGTTTGAACTGACCAGGCCTTCTAGGCTTGAGTTGAGCCAGGATTTGTCAGCACCCATCAAGAGTGTTGCACAGCAGTGGCCCACAGCAGGGCAGGTCACAGCAATGCTCCGGGGGAGTGAGGGACTGTCCCTCTGCACCAGGAGCACTGCTCTGCACCTCTGCACTGCCTGCCAGCTGCAGGCTCTGGCCACCACCAAACTGCTCAAAGCAAGGTGCTCTCACTGTGAAGTTATTTACATCTACTTTGTGCAGTGTCACCACTGAGCTACATGAACCACACCAATGTGGGTAATTTAAAAGATGGAAAAGTAATATTTTATGGCAAGGCAGTGTTTACTTCATTCTCCAGAATTCCTCAATTCATAGAACTTTTCACCCTCCACCATCTGGAGACCACAAAGCAAGAGAACAACTTATGCTTTCCTGTGGCTTAGTGGTAGATAACCTACAAAAATGTCAAAATTAATTCTCACACAAAACTGCTTCACAACAAAAAGACAAGCTGAACCGAGTTGGGGAAGGCAACAAGGCAGTAAGTAAAATTTTAGAAAAGTATTAAACATATTAAGGATGGTGAGGTCTTTCACAGAAGATCAATGAAATTAATAGCTGCTGCTACTGCTGTCTGGTGAAAACCCTTGCACCACATGGCTAATGGTGTAGCTCCAGTCACTAGAGAACATAGTCCTGTGAATCAAATCTTACTCTGTTGAATTACCAGCTGTTAAATATATGTATAGGAGTGATATCTTTTCTCTTGAACTAGTAAAATAAAGAGATGAAAGATTTAAACCAGAATTTACCAAGTTCTTCCTCCATGGCTGCTCACCTTCTCACAAACACATGTCCTCAATGACAGAATCTGGCTCTTTACTTTCAGGAGTGTGCTTGTGGCAATCCAGCTAAACTGACCAGATTTCGAGTTTATCACCTGGAAAAAATGAAAATTGAAATAGTTTGTTTATATCTATGAAAAGGCACATGACTCAGCTGCATGATCAGCTTTCCTGAAGAAGGAGACATTTTAAACTCAGAGAGAAGGCACCAAATTGCTTTCAAAAATTTATCTGTAGACTTATACTTTTCATACTTATAATAAACTGGAGTTTACTATGAACAACTTCATCTTTTCTCTGCTCCCTGAGTGCATGAGGAGCCTTTTGTCTGCAATTCTCACAGAAGTAATTTGGGCTGATGGCTCTCAGTGCTTCCCAGAATCACCCTCCAGCCCCAGGACCATATCTACAAGTTGTAAGTTTTGGCCGAGGCATGTATGTGCCCACAAAGGGCAATGATCTGGTGTGGAAGAATCAGGTTTCCCTAAACCTGTGGAAGAATAAGAATAATGGCTTTTAGTATTGCATCTAATATACATCTAGTGCAGATATTATTTCTAAATTCAAAACCAGCTCCACACAAATCCAAGATATAAGTTGTTTTGTTGAAATGCAAACCTGAATGACTGGTAAATCCTACTCTGTAATTTTTCCTTTGTTATAGGATTTTTTTTTTTCTCATTTGTATTTTACATCTTCTTGAGTCATTTGTACAAATTCAATACAAAATAAGTAACAGTAAGCTTTTAACTTAAAACCTTGCCAAGTGCCATATTTTATTCTTTTCTTTTTATATGGATATTACCTATTCTTCTAACAATTTAACTAGGCGTTCCATTAAATCTCTGTAATGCAATTAATGTAGATGGAAACAAATTTTCCATGAACATGGAAATACCACGTTCAGAATATTTAGTTTAAAACTGCCTGTAATTTGATGATAACATTGTTTACCTTCATTCAAACCTGTGATTATATCTTTATGCAGTAGTTTTGTGGGTTTAAAAAAGTTGAGTCTCTTTTCTCCTTTTCAGCTTGTTTTCAGAATTTGAAAAACGGAGATACAAAGGGAGCTGTGGCAGCTGAATTCTCTTTCATGTGTGTCCAGTCCAGGTGAAGCCCAGCATAATGTACTGTAATATGTCTCTTCAATTCTCTGATACAATGACCTGTGCATCCTCTAAATCCCCCACAGAATGCGCAGACACAGACTGATTGAGGTGAGTATGGACTTAAGTATATATATTGTTCTTTGTAGCTCTGAGGAATTGGCACTTTTGCCAAATGTGAGATGATGTGGATTGTAATCTGTTGAGATATGAGTTCAGACTGGGCCCTGTTATACATTGTAAGAATAACTAAAGATTTGCCTGGAGTAAGTTTTGTGGTGGGTTTTTGTTAGCCTTTTTCCTTTTCTTCCTCAAAACAAACAAATGAACAAAAAAAAAAAAAAACCACAACAAAACCCACCCCCTTTTACAGTTTCTGACACTTTGCAGTTCCACTAGCAACAGTAATCATGAAAGTACCTTTGTGGTAAGAGCCTCTTGGTGGAGGCTGGGGTAACATGGTTCCAGAAATCCCAGCCTCTTCCTCAGGCTTGTGGATGCAACTGTAGGGAGAAACTGGTAAAAGGCCTGCACATGGGAGCCATGGATTTTACACTTCCTGATAGTGCAGACTTAAAAAAAAAATTCTGGCAAAGAAGAATGAATATTGAGCAGAGATGCTCGCAAATCATAGCTCCTAGCTATTCTAACAAACAAGATCACCTTTCTAATGTAATTGGATGAGAATATTTTCTTTTCTTTTGCCCTAATAGGAAAGGAGTAGGGCAGCAGCTTGTCTCATAGGTCTTGGTGACAAAGGAGTATTTTAAATGCTTGGTCTTTTGTTCCATAATGAATGAGAAACAAGAGGTTTAACACTTTAACAGAGCTGGTAGTAACAGCAATTAAACAGCATTTTTAATAATCCCCCAACCTTTCTGTTGGAATCAAAAACTTAATCCTGGTACTAAACTAATATGATAGTGTTGTGAATGTGTACCTGTCTCTGGCTCCCTATCTGGTGCACAGAACTCCCCTTGCTCCCCTTGCCTTGGCTCTCCTAAGGAGCTCATTGCTGTCCTTGCCTCTGGGTCAGCCTCCTTTGTAAAATACCCTAGCTAACACACCTGGAAGGTTTTCTCTGCTGCCACTTGTTGTCAGTAACACCATTCCTGCCTCTCAGCTTCACTGGTCCCGTGGCTCTTGGGCTACCCTGCCTTTGGCTGTGCTTGGCTTGGCTTAGCCTGGGAGAGCCCAGGGAGAACTCTCCAGTTCTCCCCAGGTGCCACAAGGCAGGGAGGCTGATACACCTACTGCTTTCCTGCTCTCAATGCTATAATCACACGTACATAACCACAGGCAAATATATCAGGGTCTTAAATGGTTAAATGAATAAAATTGTCACAGCAATTCTGTGAGTCAATAAAAGAAAGGACAGATTTGAACATGTGGCTATTAGGAAAGTTTTGGGACAGGAAAATTAGTCTAGGATTGCAAAGGCTCCAAGAGATTCTTTCACTTATGAATTTTTACCTCAGTAAAATTAATTGGAATCTTCATATCTAACTGAATTTAAGTTTTACTAAATTCCAGATTTTTATCTTAAATATAAAAACCACAGCTTAAGAATTTAACATTTGGATTACTGTTTTTATACTACCAGGTCAGAAAAAAAGAGATAGATTTACATGAATATCTCACTAACATATTTTATAGAGAACAAATTCCTAAAATATTTTCAACTGCAACTTTTGCGATTTTAATCTACTTTAGTCAGGGTTATTCTGTAATCTAAATTTTTAGGCAAAATTATTTTTTTCATTCGGCACTTTAAATGGAAATCTAGAACACTGACATCTTAGCAGTAACCCAGAAGAGATTGCTTGTTGATGTTTGGGTTAACGGGAATAAAACATCCAGAATGTTTTGCCCTAATTGGCTGGGTTTGTACTAACACATGTGTGCTACACTGTTCTAAAATATCTTACCACAATTCTTAAATACATTTCAACAAATCTGTTGGAACTCTGCATTTCTGCTGCAGGCAGAATAATGTCTGTTGGTTTTATGTTTGACTCCGAACTCCTTGCCAGGCAGATTTCAGATTTCAGATTTCAGGAAGTGTCCTTCATGCCAATACCATCCGCTCCCAGACCCAGCTTGGGGAAGGTGGGAAATTCTCTGCCAACACACCGACCATCCAGGTGCAGAACCCACTCCAGGAGGCTCAGGTGAAGACCTGGACCTGTAATAGCCTGTGTGCACTCATGCTGGCATGCCAGGGTACCTTTGTCTGTGGGTGGCATTCACTGGTTACTTTAAGAGCTAGCACTGGTTTTGCAGAGAATGGTTTATTTTTATGCCCTTAGAACTTTTTTTTTAAGTGTTCAGGGGTTGTGATGTAATGCAGGACTTTAGGTATGTGTTTCATTCAGCACTCAAAATTAAAGCTACTCATATGGTATAATTCTCTTCCAGTCACAATCTCACCCTTTTTGGGGTATAAAATTAATTCAAACAAATCTGGAGAAACCTGAGTAAGACCGACCTGTTTTGCACAGCCAGTGATGTCCTCAAGCTAGGTAGCTTGTATAGCTGCTTTTTCCTTATGTAGATATTTTGAAAGCAGAATGTGTTTTCCTTCTGGCAGAATCCAGTTAGCAACCAGTGTATTTACAGTTTCAGCTTGTGAGAAACAAGACTTACATCTATTAAATTTGTATCTCTCTTTACTCATGTGGTTTCCCCCTGAAATCTAATGAAAACATCCTTTAAAGTTTATTGTAAAGATTGAACTTTAATAGAGAGATACTGAATTTGGGTCTTCGTGTAGCAGAACTCAACACCTGGAGCGTAACATCACCAAATATTCACAAAATTGGTGAATATAAGAGCAGTAAAAACTATCAGTATTCAATTGAGCACAGTAGCACAGCATTATCTAATGCAATAAGAAGCCAGTTGGGAAAATACATGTCCAATTTTTTTGGTATTTGGATACAGAAATGCAATGGTAAGAGCTGAGTTTCAAATGTCTTTCTCAGCTTAAGAAAAGGAATGATAAAACAGGGTTGAGAAATCTCCTGCTGACTTTCGAATGTAGGTGTACAGGGGAAATATATCTGCTTGACCAATGACCTTACCTCTCTATACACTCTAAAAATTGATCCTGAGATATCAGCACATATTCCCAAATTTGTCGAAAACAATTTCTGGAGCTTATGTTTTACTCTTAAGGAGATATTAAAAATGTATGTTCCAAGCACTTCTGTAGCACTCGATCAGGATGTTGTCAATGCCATCATTTCATGGCTCAGGCCAGTCTTGTATGACTTGTCAATATTTCTGCTTCAAAATCTCCTTCACTGAAAGTAGCTGCAGCTCTGGCAGGGGTTAGTAAGGCTGGATACCAATGCTGGCTGACAGGTAGTCAAGTGTCAAAATAGCCCATAGCCACCACTGACCTCCATCAAGAGAAGATTGATGCCAGGTTGTAGCTCTGTTTTCCAGCTACCAAGAGCTCCTCAATTAGTGAGCAAATTGCAATCTGGTAGAAAAGGAAAAGAGTCAAGTTAATGGATCCTTCTTTGTTAGACTACTGCTGTGTCTCCACTTCTGCTTCCTGCTAAAACACGTGCTTGAAAATTGCAAGCCAACAAATACACACACTTCCTTAAAAGCTGAGCATACTTTGTGCTGTGAATAGAATAAAAATTCCTCCTGCTTCTTGTCCTAACAGCCCCAAACAAACAAATATTTTCTCCTCCTTCAGCAGCCTCTATTGGCACTTGTGAGGGGAAAAAATTTGTACGAAATCAGTTGTAGGTTGCAAGAACATAGATATTTAACCTAAACCCCATGTGTGAGATAGCCCAACCCAGTTGCCAGACAAGTGCTCCCTTTCCAAATCAAATGGCTAAATAAGAGAGGTGAGAGGGGTTACAAATACATCGAGGATGAAGAAGTGATTGAGGGACTATAATGCCAGTATATAACTAGGAGAGGAAATCAAAAGCAATTAAAAGTTATCTAGAATATTGCTATATTTTTTATAATATTTATTTAAGATAATTCTTAAAGAGTAGGCCAGCTGAAGAATAATCATCCTTACTATTCACCCTATGCAAGGAGGTGAGAAGGAGCAGCTCTGGTACTTTTCCAGAGTGTAAAAGCTGTCCTTAACTATATCTTCTGCAGGACTTTCAGAGGAGTGTGTTGACCACCAGAAGTCAGATGAAATAGTTGTGGGTTCCCTCTCAGTCACTTCAGACTCAGTAGCTCAGCTGTGCAAAGCATTTACAAGCTTTCCTCCAGCCTGTCAAGCAGCTGGATAGTAGAAAACCACAATATTAAACATATATATATAAAGTAAAGAAAAAAATATTGTAAATGTGAACAAATAAATTATTGCACGTGAATAATTTATCCCAAGGCACCTGCTAACATGGTGATTTTTCTTCACCAATCATAGAGGACCCAAAGGGCAACAGAGTTTTTTTTCATATAGGCACAGCATTTTTTTGAATCTGCTTTTTTCTGCGTTTATTTTAGAGATTAGGTCTCCTGTTCCCATTGTCCTTTTGCTTGTAGGCAGGTTGACCACCAATGCCAACAGCTGCTGCTGCAGGGAGGCTTCCCAAGAAAAGCCAGAGGGGAGAGGTGGAGAGTTATAGGTGAGGAATGGGGCTGGGGGTCTGAGCGCACAGCGGGTAAAGCCCTTGCTGTGTGCAGGACTCAGATGAGCATTTCCTTGTAAAAGCCAAAGCTGGGCCACAGCACCAATTCAGGGCACATGTTAGCAAATCAGGAGTGGTAAAACTGAACTCAGGGCCACTGAGATGTGGCCCAGACAGCAGTAGAGCAAATGCAGTCTCAATCTTCTATGGAATTCAACAGACTGGGTAAGTTACATGGTCCAAACTCGATCCAGAGGTGGCCTAAACCATGATCTGCTTCAGGTTTTGTGAGGTTCTCTGTAGCTGGGACAGTCTGAGTATCTACAGAGGATTCTTTCAATAGACTGCTGTGTTTGTAGTTTTTCACTGGTTTGAAGTGCTCCAACAGAATGATGGATTTTTGGGCAGATTTCTGGCAAAATGTACATGTGTAAGAAAAATGTAACTCCTTTGGGACTCTGCATACTGCATATTGCCATGATCACTAGTGTGGGCTGCATCTGTGCAAGCTTGGTTGCAGGAATGCACTATTTTATTATCATATTGTTGTGTCTGGAAAACATTAACAAGTATTTCTTCTCCCAAGGACTGTATTTAGCACCAGAAACTCATTTTACCACAGGGGAAGGGAACAGGTCAATTATTATACTCCCTGTGGTCAGTAAACTGATTTTGTTGCATTTTTGGTTCCTAATATTGAAATCTGAGTAGTGCTCACATGTGTGGGAGCTCCCATAAAGACAAGGATACTTTACATATATGCCCCACTGGATCAATTTCCCAAATTCAACTCTATGTCATCTCTATTTCTTTTGTAATGTTTTTACTTTGATTTTACTGTCTCTTACCCCTGTACCAATACTACCACTTACAGTAAAGCTCAGTATTTGAATATACAAATTCTATATGTAATGTGTGTTGAAGACACATTTTGAATAAAAGAAAAAGAGGTCAGCTAATCATCTCAAGTCTCCTCATGACCACAGCAACTAAGTCTTCATTAAGGCAACAATTTGAAATGTGCTGTATATTTTTACTATGTTTTCCTGATCGTGAGGAAAATGTTGTACACCTTAGAAGTTAGTGAGCCTTTTCCTTAGTAGCAATAAAGAAATTGCAACTATCTAAATATATTTATGAAAAATACACATAAAATTTTCCAGTGAAGTGAAGCAGAGTTGCACGACAAAGCACATATCATTATATAAGAAAATAATTTAAAATAGCAAAAGTTGTTTAGATGCTTGGGTGACCTCTGCAGAAATCTGCCACTGCCATAAAACCCGCCAGCCTTGCTCGTTCCTAGAGAATGGGTGGTGTTGGGAACGTGAGGCACACCACCCATTCTCTAGGATGGCAGTGCTCCCAAGCATCTCCCTTGCCATCAGTCACTCAAAGCTCCTGCGTGGCTGGTCTGTTGACGATTGAATTGAAGAGAGATGAGATGCAAGTTACTGGTTTTACAAATGAAGAATGAAATTGGATGCATTTTGCCCACTTTGCAATCAGCCATTATGTATATGCTTAGATTGAAAAACTAATCTGGTAGTTTTCACATCCAATCATATTAATGAAGTAGCAGAATTACTTGTGTGATTCTGTACTACAGTCAATTTAGTAAATAGATATGAAGGAGAATAAAATACATAAATTTTTATAATACTCTTATAATTCTGTAGGAATTAAACCAGTAAAAAATGTAGATTGAACTTTGTTTTAATTGGTTTATGTTTAAAGATTCTTTGATCAGCGATAACAGTAATATGTATTAACGTGTTGCATTTTAAAGTGACGCTGCCTTTCATTAATCAAGTGTCTGTATGGTTGATTAATTTGAACAAGGTTTAAATTGCTATGAAAATTTATCATTCATAGCCATGATCTCCATTTACATATATGTTAATTATTGTAAATGTAATCTTTTTCTGAATCCTCTGGGCTGCATACTAAAAAGACACAGTGATCACAGGGAGTGACTACTTTTCTATTACAAAGTGAACTCTTACCAGTATTCAGTAAAGTCTGTTTCAGTTGTCAAAGATAGACTCAAAACATTAAAACATTTTATGCTAAAGGCAAGTTCAAATACTGTAGATGCTATTTCCTTTTCAAATTATTTCTTTATTCAATGGCTGGAACATTTAAGAAAATGAAACTAAGCACTACCAACCACTATAAAATTAAGTTCTGTCTCTATGGGCTTTTTTTCCTTGCTACTCTGAGAGTTTCTCATAGTAGCTACATTATTAATAATCATGAGAATGGGGTTTTCCATATGTCTTTTGAAAAGAGTGACTTGAAGAAGTTACTAAGTCAAAAGAACTCTTTGTAGAAGAATTAGAATGAGTTAAATTGCATAAGACAGACATCACCAAGGTTTATAGTCTTTTAGCATGGCATAGAAAAAAATCTCTTCACACTGGCTGTAAAATAGCTGTACCAGAGCTCTTCACACACACCACGCTGATGCATGTGCTTAATGCAAATAAACACACTTGCTGTGCTCTCTTCAAACTCTCTGGCTCAAGGAGATGACAGTCATTTGTCTAAAACTTATTACATTTGACACAGTCAAGAATTTTATCAAGGTTTAAAGAGAGAAGGTGTTTCACAGAACATCTCCTGCAATATTACAGAGAAAAAATGCATTGGCAGGAAATGGATTTCAGATACAAAGCATAAAATAGTTCTCTTTCAACAAACAACTTCTACGGCTTTTATTACAAAATGCATATCAATAGAAACTAATTATTGTCCATTAAATTACACCCTGGGTGTATTGCTATTAATTCCTTTTTTTGCATTCACAGAAACTGACATTAGCTTCTTTTTTTCTTTTTTTTTCTTCTTGAAATATCCAGGCAGATTTTATTCAGAAATGACTTCAAAAATATCAGAATTGCAAGCAGAGATGTGACCAGACCCTGTTCCAGGAAATATTTTAGCATATGCTTATTTTCATCTTTGCTAAGACAGTATATCTTCACTTACTTATCTTTAGTGTATGGCCTGGTTTCTTCTTCCAGAGGGTGTTAAATTGCTCCTTACACTTTTTTTACTTGTTTCCAAAGTGGTTTTGTTATTTTTAATTTTTTTAAATGAATCTTTTATTACATAATTGAAAAAGGAACCAGTCCTAGGTGCAAAATAAAAATTTCCTTTATTTTCATTATTTTTTTATAATTTTATGTTTAAATGGTTTGTATTTACATAATATATGCACTGCAGGACCAGCCTCATTTCTTAGTCACAATTTAATGCAATTAAAATGTTTATGTGGAAGCCTTTGCAAGCATAGCACCTTTGTACTACCTGACTGAGCAGTTTTAAAGATACTTAATTTGCAGTTTTCTCTTAGACAGTTTGATAATGAAATATGTTTTTGTGTTTTGGGTCCCAAGTCTTTAAATGGATAAGATTGATGTGAACATCAAATCAATCTTTTGGCATAAGCATGCACACAGATTTTGGAGCGTTGCAGTCAATATCTGGAAGAAAGTATTCCTAAACACATATCGTAATGTAGAGTTTTGGTGTAGCATTTTGCAAGACCTGAATGGTTTGCTGAATTCTGAGCAGAAAAAGGTCACTTTTTCTGCCTCCTACAGTCATGGTGGCTATCCTGTCATTGTATCTTTTGGGACAAATTATTTGAAATTCATGGTTATCTGAACTGCTTTTTTCTCCCATAAGTCTGAAATATGCACAGTATTCACATTTTGAAGAGATTTTGGTGCTAATGGATGGAGCTGTGTATCTGCAATGGTACCCTGGGTGTTGGTACACTAATAGGGGATACACAGTTTGTACACAGATAGAAACACACACACACACATATATATATAGCAGCTGCTATATATAAGTCTGGGAAGAGGCATAAACCAGGGTTTGTTCACAGTGCAGGAATAAGGATGCACACAAGCAAACAGTTCAGCAAGTGAAGAACAGAAGATTACCTTTTTATAAGGCATGTTATCACAACTCACTGCTGTGGAATGTACAGAGGCCAAAAATTACAGGGATTTAAAGAAAATTACATGAATTCATAGAAGAAAAGGCAAAATCTCAGAAGTTGTTAGAAATATTTCTGGGATTTTTGGTTTAGCAAGCCTTTGAATAGTTGTTGGGGGCTGGAAAGATATGCCAGCTTGCTGAGCAAACTAAACCTTTGGGTCTCTGCAGTTGTTAGTTTTGAATTTTATTTATATATTTAATACATGAAGAATTTGGTTTGTATTTATTTGTTTAAATCATTTATGTTCAAATGTGATATCTGGGAAATTTTATTCAAACAAAGATACTTCTTCCTAGAAAACGAATTATTTCAGCTGAAACTTTCTAAAATATGGGACTAAAATGTTAACAGGCTTGAGAAACTTCAGATCATTTGGTAGAACCCCAGTGAATTAAGAATAAATTTAAGTGGGGGCTTACAATAAAGCACCAATTTTACTTGTAGTAATGTCTGACTCTCAATTTTGCTGACATGTATGTGTGTTTGTGTGTGTGTATTTTAGAGGATACACTGTATGCTTTGGTTGATAAATCTGTAGTCAACTCAAAGGATATAAAAACATTCAGTATGTTTTAAATAGATGTACAGTAAAACCAAGGTCTGAATTATTTTTTTGTGGAATAAGCCTGGGTTTAGTTTATAGAGATGGTGGGACAATGATATTGACTTACATAGCTAAGCAAATGATTCCATTTCAAAGCCTGTATATGATTCTCTTTTTCTCCTGCAGACAGAACCTGATGGAAGCATCCTGGGTGATTGCTGAGTTTAAGGTAAATGAGCCCAAAACAATTTTGTTATTTAGGATAATTTGTGGACTTCTGTTTGGAGCCTGATATAGTCTCATAGCAAGGGGGGGCACAAAGCAAAAATGAGTATACAATTCAGCTGTGCATGTGTTCTGTCACAAAAATATTTCTCCAGTTAAAATACAGTCGACTTAAAATTTTCTGTACCTGCATTGCATAGATTTCATCTACAGCAGCCCCAATAACTTAGTCCAGACTGTGATCTATGACAGAAATTGCCATTTAAAGAGGGATTGGTATATTGGAGGTGGACTTGTGGAAAACTGAGCCTTAACAAAGGTGAAGGCAACCCCATCAAGTTTTTTTTTTTCTTTCTGTGCTAGAGGAGGAGAAGTTACTGGAAGGAGGAAAAGAATAAGTGATGTGAAGGACTAGGACATCTGCAGCATCCTTTTTAATGAAAAGAAGCAGGGTAGGTCACAAGTGCCTCTACCAGGCACAGGGAGTAAGGTGAAGCTTTACATGCATTGCTAAATACATGGGGATAAAGGACCGTATGAAAGAGGTAATACATAAAAGGAACCTGCCAGACCTCATTGTAGCCTCAGTACAGAAGTGTTGGTGTGAGCTGGTGCCCACCTAATTGGTGTGAGTGGCAGATAACCCTATGAACTAGAACATCTGAGGAAAAACAGATTATTTATGGGAGCAGGTTAAAATTTACTATGTAGGGCTGCATGAGGCTGCAGTTCCATGCCTGCTTTACGCCACTTCCAAAGCCCTTCCTGCAGCTGTGTGCTTCACCTTTCCCTAGTGCTGAGCTAGCAAGATTGGAGTTGTGGGAGGAGAAGAGCGAGAGGACAGTCCTGAAATCAGAGGGACCAGTAAACACTTGAGCAGCTGTAATGTGCTCTCTTTGCTGGAGAACAAGTATGGAAGCAAGGAGGTATATTCATCTCCTCAACCCATTGGTTCTCTATCTCCTGAGGCCTCCAAAGAACCTTTTGAATGTACTTACTTGAAAAGTACTATGCTGAAACAGTTACTATATTAAAAGTGGTTTTTTTTCTAGTTTTCTCTTTTTAAGATAGAATCTACTTTAGCTCATATAAGAATTTGGAAAATGTTTATATTTTTTAAAATCTAAAATGCTTTTATGTTTTAAAATCTAAACACATTAAACCTAATTACTCTGTTTATGTATATCCCTATAAAATGGGGAAAAAAAGAAAAAAGTCCATCATCTGGATTCTAGATAATCCATGTAACATTTAAAGATACATTGCTTTCAAGACCATCTTTTGTTTAATAGAAAAGGATGCTGCTTTCTGTGACTTAATCTGAATAAACATCTCCATTGTTTCTGTCAGTTAATGATCACTTCCAACATTTTCTTGACCAATTTGTTTTTCCAAAGAGAAAAATAAAAATATTTAGCAACAGAAATCAGCAGAGGGTTTACCTATTTCACCTCTTTAAAGCCTAATTTCTCCTTTTGAAGGGTAATAGTCTCAGATTTCTAATACAACCTAAAAATTGGATTGCTTTGGCCTTCTACCAGACTCTGAAAGAGTTATCATCTGAGCTCGAGTGCACCCATGCTGCTGCCCATGCACTGAATTTGGCTGGGGGAGGGGGTGGTTCTGCCATGCTGAGCAGCTGCAAAATTGGGCCCTCAGAAGAGAAATTATTTTGGTAAGCAGCCAGGAAGAACAAATATTAGGAGCTGCAGCTCCAGACCCACGGTCACACAGTGCTTCAGCCTCAGCTCTGCTCTGGTTGCTCAATGCCTGTGTGTGAGAGCTGCCCTCCAATCCCCCCAGCACCTCCTGTGTCCCAGCGCCCGCCCGCGCACTGGAGGGATGGAGCCAGCAGCAGAGCAGGGGCAGGCATGCATGAACACCAAGACAAAGCCAGCTTGGTCTAGCTTCAGGCCAGATCACTTGGAGAGTATCCTTTCAATGAGGACTTGCAAGCTTTCAGATTTTTATTCAGATTATTTGCATTTGCAGGCAGTAATAAGAGAATTAGTTTTGTCTTCTGCTGGTATTTCATTTTTTCCCATATACCCACATTTGCCAAGAAGATTCCCTTTCCCTCCCAAATAATAATAAAATCTCAGTACATTGTTTAACCCTACTTTACATATTTTTCTCTTCTAGGACATCTGTACTCTGCATACTTTTGCATTCTTCCCTCACCCTTTTCTTCTCAGCTGCTCCATGTTTTTATGTCTCTCAGGAGGGGTTAATTCTTTACAGCTGCGTCCTGCTTGCCAGGAGTCTCACATGTGCAAATTATTAATCTTTTCTATTGCTACAGTAACTCCCAAGGCTTTAAACACCCCCTGCCTAAAACTGGCCCTTTTCCAAAAAAACTTTTCATATTCCCTCACTAAAAGATAATTTGGTCCCCTGCAGGGTTTGCGCTGTTATTTAGCACAATTGCCTAAGTAGAGTTCCTTATTTCCACATAATAATTTACAAATTGGAATTTAATTTAAAAATTTAAACCCCAGAGTATTAAATTTCTCTAGTTGTTGTACAATTGATTTGTTAGTTCATTTGGGGTTTTGTTTATTTTTTTTTCAGAAATGACATTGTTTGATTCTGTTTTGCTTTTATCCTTCAGTTTTGAATAATGTGTGTAGTTTAGTGATTGTAATGATAATGATGTGATATGCAATTTGTAATGTCAACTGATGTAGCTAGGCTTCCTTTCCATGAAACACAGAAGCTGGTTCCTAAATATGGTATGACTTAACTGACTAAGCACAGAATGTTCTAAATTTTTATTTAATAAGAGGTCTGGTTATTAACATCTGTTTAGCCCACTTATGTTTTCAATTTGTGATATTAATTCGATGCAGTTGACCCACAGTTTATATCAGCAATCAGATAGGGACATATAAGTGCACATATTGTGTGATTCTCACCAGACACAGGTCTATGCACAAATAGAAATCCACTGGTTGTGTGCACACATCTCTGTGTCTACAGGCATACACACACATTGTTTTGGCCTGGGATGACTGATGAGCTGGCATTTTTTTCTACCCTCTGTCTTTCTCTTTCTGATGTGTTCTCCTGATTTCATATTTATTTCTCAGCTATTGATTGGATATCATTATGACACTTCCAAGCTTCCAAATAAATAATTTATTTTGAAAGTTAGATATGTCATAATAAAGCATTAAGACACTCCAGGCATTGTATTTCTGGCTGATTATATACCTCCAGTGGTGTTATAAGGCACAGGCAGAGAGAACTGAGTGATTTTAAACACCTGACAAGTGCAATAATCCCCAAGAAGTGCATGGCCTGGAGCATCTTACTGCTGTTATGAAACAGAATTTATAAATAAAAATAAGAAGAACAGCCAAACCTATTTATTTGTGAGGCATTATGACTCTAGAATGACATCACTAAGGACCAATCACTAACCTTGGTTTGCACTGATTAATGTAGCAGTCATTTCCTAGTGTGAACAATAAACCCAAATATTCCTAAGAAAACATTAAATAGCTTTGAGTTTAATGTGTGCAAAGGAAATGTAAAGGTGGTTTAGTTGCAAGGCAGACACATGATCTGTTTAATATATACAGAAGGCCTCCCTGCAGGCCAATTAAAAAACCTTCCAAACAATGCTGACTATTAATTCACACAGTATTTATAACTCGAGTGAGTTAAATTTTAGCATCTCAGTGAAGAGTTCTGTAAGGAGGAGAAATAGATTTCATTAGGACAATAACCAGATATGAATTGTGTTTTGTTCTGTGAAGTAAATTTTAAACAAACCTTTTAACAGCAAAGAGGTTATGCTGCTTGTAGATTATTTTCTCATTAGGAATAAAAATCCTGATAAAGAAATCTACTTCTGAAAACTTAATACGTGTAGCTTATAAAACTGAAACTCTAAGAAGATGCTGGAGAATGTAGTGGTATCATCAAAGCTGTAGTTGAACAAATACTATCATAAAGAGCAGTTATAAAGAAGTGTTTTGTTTTATTTGTTTTTCTGTTGCATATATAAAAATAGAACTTCAGAAATGTCATAGTTAACGCATTTGACTGCTGGACATTGAAAATCTTCCTTGTGATTCACAGCCTGAGACTCAGTGTAATCAAGGGCTCTTATTTTCTTGTGCATAAGCACAAGCTGGAGTAACTTTCCTCTTTAACTCTAGCTGGGGAAATATTCTCAGGTAAAGGGGATCACCCTTAAAATAACATGGGATGTCTGTGATAAAGGTAAAAGTATGGAAAATGTTCTGTGCTTCTGTGCTGCAAATAACATATCCTGAAGAAAGAGAAATCCCTTTGCATTATTTTACCCTGCTCAGCACTGGAGCTTCAATGTCTTATGGAGATCACAGAATCATTAGGGTTGGAAAAGATCCCTAAGATTGTCAATGCCAACCATTAGCCCAGCCACCAGCATGTTCACTGCTAAACCACATCCCCAGGGCCACATCCACATTCCTTTTGCACACTTCCAGGGGTGCGAGGATATTTTGTCACATTTACCTGTTGAACAAGTAGTAGGAGTGGATGCAGGTGGCTCCTTCCATCCAGCACTGGCATTTGCCTCGTCCTGTGCAGGGCTGTGCAGGGTCAGGGTGGGTGTGGTAGCACTGTCCTCCTGGGTTAGTGTCTCCCACCACACAGACACACATGTGCACACCATTTCCTTAGCTTTTTCCAGCCCATATCATCCAATTAATTGCTTCACATGCTACATTCTTCATAATGAGAGTGGGCCACAAGGACAGTATGCTGGTAAGCTTTTCTGTTCTGAAAGAAAAGTCCATCACTCCCGCAGTGTACCAGTTCAGTGCTGTGAAATAATCCCTGGCTCTTGTTTTACCCTTCCCTTGGGGTATCTGCTCCACTGAATGACCCCATCATGCTCGGTGCATTGAGATTTTGAAATTAGCTGCTAACTACTGTGGATGCATTTCCTGACCTTACTGGTGGGAATTGAACCAAAGTCTCTCAAGTGCTGTAGGATCTAATTAATATGCATCTTATTCCAGGAAAGACTCATTACTTTATAGATATTTATATAAGGGGTATGTCTGCTATAATGGTTAATAACTATGAATAAAGTTTCATTTCTGATAGAGGAATAAAGCTTTTGTTTAGATATGGATTTTTAGTTTTATTAAAAAAATTAGAAAGTATGATTATGATAATTGGGTGAGAGTTCCAAGTGGTCACACAAAGTTTTTATCCTTGCCTTTAGTACTAGCTGCAATCAACTCTCCTTCCTCACCTAAAACTTAAACAAGAGGCAGGGAAGAACTAATTTAAAAATTAATTCAAAGCATTAGCAAAGGATCCAGAGAGGGTCTATGCTGGATATGGAAAACTTGTAGAGTATGAGAAAGTGAAGTGAGTTTTGGGTGACAAGGTATTGAAATAATAAGTGTAAGCAAAGTCCTGTCCTTTCTAAACTGAGAAAAGGCATACCATAGTAACAAAGGCTACCTATGGATCTGGTCTCCTCTGATGTTTGGGAAGTGTAAGTGTTTATTTAGAGCCTTTGAAAAGCTACTCTGACACACAGCTTTTATTGTGGCTAAAATTTTTGGCAACACTATAAGGCTTTCAATCTCCAAAGGAATTAGCTGGTGCTGCAGAGGGGACAAACCGCAGTGGCTGGGCAGACCAGGCACCTGTATTTACTCTCTCTCAGGCTTTGCTCAGCAGGTAGAAATGGCAAAATAACCTCAATGCTTCAAAATCACATGATTTCAAAGCAAATTTGGAGGCTCAAAATTTTTGGACAACCAAACTTTAATGCTTAGTTATGCTGCACATAATGATTTAGTCGAGCTGATCAAACGTGTTTTCATAGTAACATTTTACCATGGATATCACTTACTGTACTTTAACATGCATATGACTTAAGGTTTCTATGAAGTTCAGTTTTACTGAACTACCTCTATAGAAAATAGTAGGAATCAGAGACAATGCAAATATGGGGTGCAGTGTTGCAGTGCTTGTCACCTTGGGACAGTGGTGACAGTTACCAGCAGTGCCATTCTGCTGCAATTGCTGGGGTTTGTTAATCACTGGATAAAAGTTATGTTTTTGGCCACTTCGAAAGGCAGTGATAATTCTTCCTTATTTTATTTCTCAGTCCACAGGAGCAGAAGAAGTCCCAGGAGAATCACAGCACACATGCAAAGATGATGTGTGAATTCATGAGGGACTCCATGGCACCTGTGAACATGTGTGTCAAGGTATGTTAATTTTAAAATGACAATTGCTCTATCACTCAACAGCCCTTAGACTTATGCAAAGGAGGGAGTGCTTAGGAAGAGGAAAAGCCAGGGAAATAAATGAATGTTTAAGGGAGATTTTTATTTTAAAAAAATGTACAAAAAATAATCCTTGGAGTAACATGACATTCTTGCAGTGCATGGTTTGATAAGTAAGAGAAGCTTGAAACTTGGTTTTCTTGGTAGCTGTTGGTTTTGTACTTTGGAAGTGAGGCTTGGAGCACTGTACCTGTGTGTTTGCTCCAAGCCAGCAGTGCTGCTTTTTTGACAAACTATGGCAATGGCAAATTCACATTCTGAAGATGACTGTCCCAGAGATTCTTTGGCTTTTACTGAGATATGCCACCCTGGGCTGCTGAAAATATTCTCTTCCTCATGGTCTCCTGTTCTTGTTTGGCCTTGTTCCATGTGGTAGTCTGTGTCAGTTCCAGTCTGTGCTGAAACCTTTTCCTGCCTCTGTTCATGCTGATCCACAGCAATAAGAGTAAATGGGAATGAGCCAGGTCACTTGTGACCAGCTGCATGGGGCTGAAGTTCTGGGTTACCCCTCCTCTACTCACCCCAATCCACACACATGCTCACCTGCAGGTGCTTCTGTTTCTGTGGCACAACCAATGTGGGGGCTTGTTGAGGCTCACTTAGGAAGCATCACAGGTTGAATGGACAGATATCACAGCCAGTGCCAGCAGAGCTACCTGGTTTATAGCTTTATGTTATCTGAGCTCAGCTATTGGAAATCTATAGCTGCATGCTGTGAGGTAAAGCCAGCAACATAAAAACATAGGAATGGTCCTACTGCGTTGGGTTAATGTTCATCTAGTCCAGCATCCTACTTCTGACAGTGGATGTCCAGTAGACAAAGGCAAGCATGTTGCTACCTCTTCCACTCTCCACTTCCAACAGTTTTCAGCTCAGAATATTTCCTGAGCCAGATGTTTCTTGCAGTAAACTCCACAGAATTCTGTGTGTGCTGTCCCAGCCCTCCCTTGTGACCTCTGCAGTGAGTTCCACAAGTTTGCTCACTCATGCTCAAACTTTCATTCTTGAGCTGGATTTTGTTTGTTTCTGCCTACATTTCTGAGAATTGGTGAACTGATGCTATGGGAAACCCTTTCACTCTTTCCTGAATGCTCATGGAGGGACTTGAGCATTCATTCTTAGTTTGCTTTTTCAAGATGAAGAGTTCTTGCATACCCAGTCCTCTGCACGGATGTACAATATCCTTACTGGCCTTTTTTCATTTAACCATATCCTCCTGAAGAGAGACCAGAACTGCAGAAATATTAAAAATGCAAGTGAGTCACAGGTTTATTCAAAGGCAATGTTTACTTCTGTTTTATTTCTATTCATTCCTAAAAATTCTTAACAGTTTATTTGCTGCTTTGACTGATAATGAGCACTGACCTAATTCTTTCTTGGATCTATAGTATTTTCTACTGTTGAATTGCAATTGTCAGTTCAGAACCTATTTGCACATATTTGAAGTTTAGCGTTCTTCCAGTGTGTGTAGCATTCCTTTATTCATAGGGAAATTCATCTGCCATGACATTGACCAGGCATGCAGCCTTGTAGGGTCCCTCCCTGCAATTCCTGGCAGTCAGTCATTGTCCTCAATACCCTATGGTTTGTAAATGCAGAACTGTGTTTTGCCTCGATGTAGGTAGTATAGAACATAAAGAAAATCTGTTGCTCTTGTCTACAACCCCTTCTTCCTAGGTGTCAAATCATGTTCAACTAGGGTAGTTACAGCCTGCTCTTTACAAGTGAGAAACTGCAGGATGAGATTTGCCATATTCAATTATTTATTGAGTGAAAGATCTTTCTGTGGTCAGTCAGTGGCTATGCATAGGCCTGGTGTCATCTGGCATTTACATTGCAGGATTATGTGTTTGTTTTAAAAGCAAATCTTGGGTATTTTCAAGATGAAAGTACTGTTTCAGCCTTTTCTCTGATACTTATTTCTAGCATTTCCAGTCATTTGAGTTACTTGGAGATGACATCACTTGTTTAACAATAACAAATTGGAGACCATCCTGGGAGTATAACAAATCTATGGAAAGGAGGAGAATTTCACCCCTAGATGTTCAAAGTTGATTAGATCTCATTACAGAGTGCCTTAAGTGAAATGGTTTGGAGCTTTGCATTTCTCAGTCTTCAATACCCTGAAATTTTTGTGTCATAAAACCCACTAGATTTGTGTAGGGACTAATACTCCCTCTACAGAGAGTGAAGCCTTAAAGGGACATTATGCTTGAATTATCTTTCCATCCCTAGTGCTAGTTGTCAGCACTTACATGCAGTAGTATGGCTTGCTTTCCTCATCATCCCTTTTTACAAGAATCCATAGAGGACTTCAGTTTTGGCACCTTTTGCTTGGTACTAAATTCTCCTTAAAAAACCATGTCTACACATTATGGGTTCTATTCATGAATGACTAACACCTCATTTGCACTTGAATTTCATTCAGGTTCAATGGAAACACTGTGCAATGCTGTGGAATTTACACAAATTTTATATCCTTGAATACAGATTGCTGGTAATGAAACTGACACTTTGTTGTGCATATTAAAGATGCCCAGAAGCCAAAAGAGGATGGAGAATAGGAGAAAATGTGATCAGATCTGGCCTGAATGAGCAAAGTGCTCTTACAGAGGAGTGGGAAAAGGAAGGAGGGAATCAAAACAATTCTGCAATGAATAGGTGTCCCCTACAGCTCAGGCCCGGGAGCAAATAAAACTTGGGCTTTTGATGCTGACTGTGTTTGCTTGGACACCTGAGGTTTTCACCCATCTGGGTGGTTGCATTTGTCACTAGGTGGGAATCTGTACTCATCTAAACTAAGTTTCCCACTTCTTATTTGAATTTCATCTCCCTAGGTGATTGCTGAACGTGTTTTCCCCTGCCAAGCTTTGTTTGTGTCTCAGGGTTTTTGGGGGGGTGTCAGGGGAGGAGAATTCATGAGCATGGAATTTGGAATTTGACTCAAAACCTGTCTTACTTTCTTGTCCTTTGTGCATTTGGACCACTATGACTTTTCTGCTGAAAATATTAAGCAGAGAGGGCCACTGTATGATCTTTCTTTCATAAGATTTGTTTTCTTTTCCTTTGACTCATATGATGCCAAGCCCAGTGGCTCACCTGTCTGACATGGACCCACATGTGTGACAGGAATATGAAGACTAATAACTACATAATCCTGTTCTGAAATTTATTCAGAGTTGCAACTAGAGTTGCATGTGATCCGGAGGAAATTACTGCACGACATCCTGTGAACCAGCCTTATCACAGCCCACAGAACCTTGTGTGAAAGCTTTTGTCAATAGCCTGGAGAAGGTAAAAGCCTGGTTGCTTGCAAGAATTTCTAAGGTCAGTAAAGATTCTGTGCTCAAGCTACAGAACCTCTGTCTAATGGTGTTATCAAGCAAGTTAAATTTTTTAAGGAGAGGTCTGAGCAGCAGCAAGGGAAGATGTTGGAAAAATTCTTTTAACTTAGTTCAGTAGTGTATGATCCCTATATTCACAGTTAATGCTTAGTTTTATACCATACAGTGTTCATTAGAAACAAACCTGAGATTTATGTAGCCTTGTTTTAACTCCCTACATCTAAGACTAATAAATTTTGTGCCAGCTAATACTTCCTTATTTACTTATTTTAGTGATTAATATGTACTGGCAGATATCTTTTGTTTTGAGAATGAAAATTGTGTGTCAGAGCAAAGAATGATAAGAGAAGTACATTGTGACCTGACCACATATTTGATGTACTCTCAAGGAGAAAAGATTCATCAGAAGATCCAGAACCATTCTAGAATAAATCCATGGAAACAATTATCATAAATGCATGTGTTCAGGAATTGTGATGAATATGTATTAGTTTGAGGAATATAACCTGGTCTTTTAGGCTACTGGGCATGCATGCTTTAAGGAGAATTCTCCATGCATCCAGTGCTGCTAATAAAGTAATGTCAACTTTCTGACCCAGCAAATTGGTTGGAGGGCTTATTTCACTGTTTTCAGTGACAATGGCATCTGCCTATGTGTCCAAATGTAATTTTGGGTAACAGCAACCTTCAGGTACACTTTCCCTACTAGACAGAGATCCTGGCTAAAAATTCAGAAGTTTTCTGCTACTGATTGTTAAGCTTTTCTGGTGATTGTAAGTGTCTAAAATAACTCTTAACCCACTGGAAACAGCTGGTGAGTGCTCATTATTGTTCAAACTGAACTTCCTTGCACCACAAAGAAGTTTTATCATCTTAGAAACTAGTGCAAAGTTTGGCTTCACAGGCACAAATATAAACTAGCAAAAGAGAAATCAGGGAAAAGTTTAAAAATCTTTTTACTCCATTGAATACTTATGCCTTCTCTTCAGTCTACACTAGGTCTTTTTTTCCATGATGCACAATACATCAAATTTTCTTTCTTCACTGGTTAACACATGAGAATTATTGTGTGGGAAGAAAAAAAAAATCTGCTATTTGAATACCAAGTCACAGTAGAAAAAAAATCAGCACTCTGAGTATCCACTCAGGGGACAGGTACTTTCTCCACCTTTCAGAGGTCAGCAATCAATGGTGTAAGTTTTAGGAGTATAAATGATTATGTATAAGAAATCTTCCTTTATTAATTATTTTCTTTTTTTTTCAATTTCCCTGCAGAAATTGATCTGGGTTGCAATTTTAATTTCAGCAGGGCTGCTTGGAAGAGCAAATCTGAAAAAGAGGCTGTGGTAGGCTGCATATCATTATTTCAAATTTGTATGAGCAAGTTTGGGGTTTGGAATTCTGGCTTCTGCAGACTGCAGAATTGGTATTACTAGCTGCAATAATACCAAAGTGAGTTGTAGCCTGTGGAGGAAACATCAGGCATGTAATCCTGTTCTTCATTTGAAGTTTCTTTCTTCAGGAATATTAAATAAATAGACTGTAAACTGTTGAAATTGCCATGCACACTTGGCAGCACCCTATATGCAAAACAAGCACTGAAGGAGATAAGTGACCCCAGCAATCTCTAAAGTTTCTTTCTAAGCAACCCTGAGACATTTGGATCAGCTCCATTAAAGACAGAAAGCATAAAAAGGATAGGAGAACACATCAATACATACAATTTTCAATTCATTTTTTTCCAAACAGAATTTGTTTGTATTCTTGCTAGCCTATCATGGTAACCAGCATGCTACAAGTTGTTATAAAAGTGATAACTTGATAAGCTATTCAAGCCTGATGGTCCTGTACCAGGGAGTTTTAAATTTCAAGGTGCTCCTCTCTATTAAGGAGAAGAATCATAACCAGCCCAAGTCCAGTTATCAGCTTCCCCTGTTACCCAGTGCAGTGTGATTTTGCTCCATGGTGATGCAGCGTTGCAATGATTTATATCAAAGCAAGCAAACTTCAAGCTGAATCTGCAAAAAATATAGGGAAGGTCAGCGATAGGAACTGCTAACATGTTGCAGTTTCTATGAAGCTGCAGAGAAGCCCACTATGAGCACTACAAAGCTGAGAACATTTCCCTAGTCTTTGATTTCTTATTTTTGAAAGGTTGTAATGGAGCCAGCAGGTAGCGTAAGACAATCAGGAAATGTTTTAGCAGACAATATCATATATCTGAATAACTTCTGTAGCTTTATACTATCTATACGTTCCTTTGCTTTGTGGAAAAACAGAGAGCTGCTGCAAATAAAACTAAAGTCTCTAGAGGAGAATCATGTAAGACAGTGATTATGCTCTGCAGCATTTATTTGCCTGTCTACAATTATAGGCAGGTATTAATGACAAAGAAAAAAGCAGTCAATGATAACATCAGATGAAGAAAGAATATGAGCATAAGTATTAAAATACCTGACTGGAATCATTCAGTTTTGTGCCAATTAGCAGAGGTGGAAGGGAAAGATATACTCTTTTCTTCCTTTTTTTACCATGTTTTAGAAGTAGGACAAGTAAAATATTGTCCAGCCACCTGATCTTCTTAGATGAATTCTGTTGTTGTAAAGTTACACATTGGTGTCTGAAGACCAAAATGACCCTTAGTGCTGTGGATTAAAAGACACAAGACCAAAAATATTTTCTAAGTGCAGTTTCATGATGTGGGGTTCTTATTTCTGGTCTCCACCTTAATTGAATCAGACCAGCAAAATATGATGTTCCAAATACAACAGGCAGGAAAAGGACAGGAGCTGAATGGCCTCCATTTCTTTCAGTCTACCCATGTGGACCAGTTCAGCTGTCAGGGACAGCCTCTCTATATCAATCCTTGACAGTGTCCTGTCAAGTTCCTTTTTACATTGCCTCATTTTCCACCTTTTCTCTGATTTACTACTTAGTCATTCTCTTTCTAACTTCATTTCAAGGCAATATGTCTGCAACTCCTCTGACATTATCTTCTTGGAGGTATCTGAAACTTGGTCAAGCTCCAGTTTTATTTCTTGCCTAGCTGATCCAGTTCAGAGCTATCATCTGTTAGCTTTTTCCCCCCTCTGAAATGATTCACTCATAAACTTCTTTCTCTCTGAATCAGCCATCAGACACTCAAGAGCCCAAGAAGTAGCAGTAAGCTGCTTTTTCTCATTCTTATACCACTATCTGTATGGTGTAAAATCAGATAGTGAAAAAGGGTGAGGCAGTGGAGGAGACCTTCATCATGTGCCCTAAAAATCTTTATACCAGAAAATGGTATGAGACTTCAGCACATATTTATTGACATCTTGACTAACTGAATTTATGTTAAAAGTGGATTCTTTACAATTATTCCACCATAATCAGGATTTTTTAAAATGCTGATCTCATATTTTCTTTTGCATTCAAAGGCATAAGAGAGAATTTTGTTGAAATCTAATAAAAAAAATTCTTAGGGCTTGATATTGCAATTATTGGAAACTGAGGCTGTTACAAATGACATGACAGTTCTGTATTAGCTAATGGCATATTTTAGGAATAATTCCTTTTTATTCCGTAAAAATCTCAACATTTACCTCTATTCAGTCTTTTAAATGACATGGTAAATTATTGAAGCTATGTTTTTAAAATATGAGATTTTTTTCATACCTTTTATCGTCTGTGGAGTCATTTGCCTTACAGGATTCCTATTGTGATTCCTTGTATCTTCTATATAAACTGTTTCTACCAAGTTTCAGGCAATTGGTCCTGTCAATATTATTTCAGAGTTTGTTGGTTTCAGGAAACAGAGTTATCACTGTGAGAGCATTATTGGTATGTTCATTAGGAGAAAAAAATGTGCTTTACCTCTGTATTTATAAATTATTCTTTGATCAGCCTGTCAGTACTGTACACTTAGAACAGCATCAGAGCACTGAAATAGTAATAACAAGGGGAAATAGCAGTATCACCTTTATCCTTTCTAAAAATAGTGCTGCCACAAACGTTGGAAAGGCAGGGCATGGGAAATGCTGCTTGTGCTGCGGCATCGCAGCTCTTAGGGGAGAGGGGCTCCAGAGTTCCTGGGGAGCAGAGCAACAGCAGGGCTGGAAACACTGGGCTTAGGTTTGCAGGGCTCCTGCCTACAGTTACCTGGAAAAAGAAATAGCCCAGCTCAAAATCTGGTTTAAAAAGTCTGTGTTCAAAAACCAGTGAGAACAGGTCCAGTATCAGCACTGAAAAAAGTGTGAAAAGGCAGCAAAGTCAGCATGAGCAGATGAAGGGTTTCTGAAGGAGCCAGCTAAAGCAAACTGAGAAGTACATTTACCAACTCTTGACAGCTCTAACTAGAGAGATTTGGAGCAGATAAAAAGGAGGTATTTTTAATATTATTGAAATATATCACAACAGGAAAGATATTTTGGGAAAATCAGACTCTCCATGCTTCTTTGTCCCCTGCGGGGTGGTTGACATCCAGGGGATAAAGGATGCTGATGAGCTGGGGAAAGGGTGGGGGATCACTAATGTTCCTTCCTGGTGGAAAAGCAGGCAAAAGCAGTGCCACAGCCAGCCCATGTGATGCTCTCAGTTCACACCCCAAGCAAACGCCTGCTGAGCAAAGCAGGACATTCTGGGAGCAGCATTTGCACTGGGCAACTCATGAGCTGATTGCTTGTGTGTTGGGAACATGTGGGGGTTTTAATCACATCTAATAACAACCCAGCTGCCAAAGGCAAGCAAGGGGAAGGGAATCTGATTCTTCTCCACCCAGCATTGTTGTGAAACTAACTGTCGACTTCCATGCTAATAGAGCCAAAACCAGCAGACCCAGCTTTAAAATGTAGTTCTAGGACACAATAGCATGTTTGATTTTAGTTTCTTTAATAGCACTGCTAGGAAAGTTGATCCTTCATGGAATACTTTGCTAAAATGAAAAGAACATCAATATTTTTCTTCCAAATAAATACATATTTGAATTTCATCAAGCAGGGTCCTTGTAAAAATAATTACGAAAATAGATATTAGCTGAGCATGAGCGAAACTACCCCTTGTTTACCTGAATTAGAAAAAGGATGATTAATGGTAATGAACGTGTTACATTACTCATTTGTCAAAAAAGATCAATAATGTTAAATACCCCAGGAATGTCACAAAGCTGCCTCCAGTGGTGTTCAAGTTTTGTGAACAATTCTGGTGGAAAACTGTCTGTCAAAGGGGCCATTTCACACACAGAGTTCTGCCTCCTGCTTCTCTCCTACCCTCCTGCTTGGTGCTGAGGAATGACCCCTGCTAACAGGGGGAAAAATAAATCTAGAAAGTAAGTATGGTCATTTTTTGCTTTTATTTGGTTATTTTGCAATTCAGATAGTTTCGGGGGGCAGGTTCAGTTACAATTAGGCAAAACGTTAATCCCCAGAAGGGGGATGGGGGCGGATGGGGGAACTCATCAGTGATGCCCTGTGCAGTGGAAGGGACTGGGAGTTCCTGCTGGCAGGGCAGCTGCCCCTGCTGGCCCTGCTGCTGCTTGAGAAGAGCATGACACAGCCCAGGAGGAGAGGCCAGAGCGTTGCTTGTGGCAACACTCTCTCCTTGTAGCTCTTCTGTAATTATTTCACAGTTTTTATGTTTCTGTGTGATGCAATGCAAATTCCTGGAGGCAGCAATACTTGCCATGAAGGACCAATTAGTGGCCATCTCAGGAGAACTCACGTGGTTGTACCAGTTGTCACTGAGTCAGATCCAGAAGCGGTTTATGTGATGAGCAGGGATTGCTTTTCCCATTAAGGGTCTTGCAATACTGGGAAACAGCAATATGATAGAGCCTACATAGTAGTTTGAAACCAGATACTTAGAATTCATAGTAATTAAATGTACTCTGACAAGTAATCTTCTGTACAACCTTTTATGAAGTTACTATAGCACTCACTCTGCAGATTTGAGGACAGAAGCCCCTAGTTTGTATAGAGGAATGGGATAGACACACATATAATCTTCCTGGTTTTTCCCTGATTCCCCTTCTCACCCTGAGCGAGTTAATTTAACCTTCCCTTGGCTCACTTTTCCCACCTACAAATTATGTACATTGTTGTTTAAGTACCTCAGAGAGATATTTCAAATTTTAATTAGTGTTTGTAAAATGCTTTGGGTTATTTGGATCAAAGTGTGATTTATTATTCAGTAATGTATGTTATTGTGTGGTAGGTGTACACTGCATATGCTGCAAAGGAGGGTGGCAGCAAATACACTCATTTTTACTTTGTTATCTGTTTATATAATGTGGGCTGTAAGATTCCCTTTCTTTGGTTTCATTTCCAACAAGTTTGATCAAAGGTGTTTTGATTTTTCACAGCCTTGCCCTTAATAGGTATTCTAGTGCATTTTTATGTGAAAAAGACCTAATCATATGAAGGGAAGAGACCACTAATATCCTGACATAGCAATGCTAATTGGACACCTTCATATATTTTTACTGAGCTCTTGTTCTATATGGACATGAATGTATGCTTATCATATTGGGTAAAGGTCATGCTAGTATGTGAGGTCTGAGTTCTAAGTTGTGATTTTAGGGGAATCCATTTAGAATCCTGTCCAAAAAGGTGCCAAAAACTCTTCTGTCACGTGCTAGGCCCCAGGAACATGGAGCACACAGGGAATATAGGACTGTGCAGGAATGGGAAATGAACCCTTCTAGTGAGATTTGCTTTAATTGATTCCTGTAAGGAAGACCTTGCAGACTGGAACAAACTGGGTATTGTATCCATGTTCTCAGAGAGATAATTTGCCAGTTGCAGTATCTCCAGATGAGCTCTGAATCAATCAACTTTGTTTACATTTTTATTAATATGAGTAGATTTCTCTGCAAGTTGTTTTAGTTATGGGTGTTATTCCTCATGTTGGGAATGACAGACCAAGCCAGAAAGCCTTTCTGTAGTTCACTGCAGTACAAACCCACGCTTCCAAAGATATGCTACCAAGAGCATCACACAGGTCCATCTTATGCACTTACACATTGATTTGTGTTCATCTCTGCCCTGTCCATTTGCAGGTTTATTTCCTGTGATAATCCTTTTGAGTCCACTCCTTCCTTGTTGGGCAGCCAGCGAGAGAGAGCCACGGGAAGATGATCCTATGCTTTTAGCTCCTAAAGGAAAACAACCTGTTATAAATGTGCATATTTTAAGGAGCGAATAGGATATCCAGTTGTGGAAAACGCACAGCACAATCCCTCCTGGAGGGAACAGAAAACGGACTGCAAAGAGTGAAATCTTCAGGAGAAAGCCCAGGGCTTAGGGAAGCTGTGCAGAACCAAGTGGTGGGGAAAGAGCACTTCTGCTTTGCATGATACTGTGGGTGGATTTGCCTTCAGTTATGCTGAGGCATCAAACACCAGGTTGAGAAAAAGAAAAATAGTATCAAATTGGCAGGGTGCAAATATAAACTCTTTATAAGATCAAGTGGAAAGATGATAATATGACAGGCACAGGGAAGCTATGGAGAGGCCACAGGGACCTGTGGTGACGTTTGCTGGGGCTGCAACACCACACCCTCACCCCCCCACATTTTAGAGTGTTTAAAGTCTGTAGCAGTACAATTATAGCAAACTAAAACTCAAAGTAACTGCTTTGATTACGAGGAATTAGATCAACTGCACTGTTTTCAAAGAATTGTAACTGAATGGATGACCTGCATAAAAATAGAAAAGAAAAAGGACAAAATTACTTGATGGCGTTGACCACAAGATGGATTGGAAGTCAAACACAATTTCCTATAGATGAATTTTAATAACTATGAATTTATTGAAATACATATGTGTAAGTATGTAAGATGTACCCCCATGTGCCCCACAATACATTTAGAAATATCTGTCTCAACTTTGTAAATCACACAAAACTAAATGATTAACAGTGGTTTGAAACAGAGCTGACACTGGCAAATTAGAGTAGTAATTCACTATTTCTTAAGGCTTGAACTCAATTCTTCAACAAAGAGCTAATTCACTATATGGAGAAAAGGAAGAATCACTCAGGACAGCAGTGAGGTCTGTAATAACCGGTTGTCTCTTTCTTTTCTGTCTCCAAGGTTTTGCTTTTCCAGTGTAACCCTAAAGACTGGACACAAAAGACATGTATTTGCTTGAAAGGTGAGAAATAAAATATATATCTGGACTTTAAGTGGCTCCACGCAGCACTGATTCTTGTGTTTGATTTTCTTACCTGTCTACATACAGCCTTCCCTCAGTTCCTCTGCTATTGTGCTCAGTGTCACTTTTGCTGAAGGAAAGTGGCTGAAATGTCGCTTTAACCAAACATCTTGAGATTTTGAAGACAGGTCTGAAACTGAAAAGAGATTGATTCTCATGGGAAAATCCTGTTGTTGGACAAGGAGATGTAAACCACAGCTGGCTTACAAAACAAGTGAGAAAACAGATTTCTTTTTCTTTTTTTTTTTTGCTAAATTGGCAAAGGGGGGAGACTAGGCTCTGTCAGGCTAAAGAATCCAGCTTTTCCAGGGCCTGGCATCCACTGCTCACCTGATTGCATCTGGGAGGAACTCTACTGCTAGTACCCATCCAACACTAAAGCTGTCATGTGCTTTCTTCTCACAAGCATCTTCCCAAGGCATCTTTGAGATCCCTCAGTTCCCACCAGTATTGTACAACAACTCTCATCATTCTTATCATTGCTTATTTTAAGCTTCTAAATAGTTTTATTTTCCATTGGAGGAATTTCCCTGTGTGCAGCAAGGAAGCCTTTCTGCACATCTTATAAGAGGGCTAATGCTGAGCTGTGGCCACTGGCAAGGGCTGATCCCAGCAGGACCCTTGTGCAGGAATGGAACTGCCCATGTGGCTGCCTGCCTGCCAGTTCCCTTTGTTTCAGTGGCTCCAGAGACTGGCCCTGTGAATGGAGTTACTGGCTTATATTTAGGGAGTTGGGTACAAAACTCTGGGAGAGAGTTGGGAATACTAAAGTGGTGTAGAAACCTAGTGCTCAAGAGAAGAATCAGAGGGATGCGGAAGAGAGTCATTCCAGAGAGTCGGGGAATACAAGGTACCAGGCAAGGCGAAGCAGGGGCAAAGCAAGGGGAAATGTAAGGTCACTGGCCTGGGGACCAGCTGTGACAGCCAACAGCAGAGTGCTTGTCTCACAGATCCCATTTCCACCTGGGAACCAGTGGAGGAGGAGGCTGGGTCTCCGTGCCCTCTGCAGGAGTCAAAAGCTGCATCCTACTGTGGCCAAGACATGGCCAGCTGAGTGCTGGAGTGTGGAGTACACCAGATATACTCACCAGAGGACAGAGTGCCTGTACAGTGCCTGTACCTCCTCTTGGCTCACTCTTCACTTTATATTACAGCTCTTTTTCTGCGCCTTGCCCGCTTAAAGCAGTCATTACTCTTTTTTAATCTCCTAACAATACAGAAAATTTCACCTTCTGCATTTTATATGGCTCTGTCAGTACCCTCTAATATTTTTGATTTCAAGAGCTTTTTCTGAACCTTTTAATTCTCAAGACTAGAAATCTTATTCAGGTAGTAATTCAGTCATCTTTAAAAATCTCTACCTATATATTCACTACTGTGATCCAGGATATCTCATTCTTCCATTTCTTCCTAAATCTTCCTTTAGAGTTCATTTATTTGTAGTTTTGCCAATAGTAATTTTCTTCAATAGGAAGTTTTTATATGCTGGAGAATAATCTGAATGATTTTTTCCTTTCAGGAAAATTTTGTTTTTCCTTCAAAAGATGGTGGATAGATTTGCCATGAGATGATTTCTAGAGAATATGTGAGAACATGCTAACATCATCTGACACCTGTCAAACCAGCCATCTTCCCCCATGTCTCCTGCTAGAAATTGAAGCCCAAAGGTAGGTGTCCTCTGAGATGGTGGTAATTTCCAGTAAGCAGATTTAGAGGAAAATACTTTTTTTTTCTTCTTTCAAGGCTTTCCTGAAGAACTGAAAACATGTTTTTTTTATTTTTATGATGGCAGTTCTTCTCATTTACTCACCCATACATACAAATGCACAGATGCATACACTTACTTGCAGCAAGAAATAACTGTACTATGATCTTTAATGATACTGAGGAAGCAGTCACCTGTTACTCTGCTCTGGCAGTTTCAGCTGTCTAGTGAACTTGAGTTATTGTGCTGATTTATCATAACTGCTTTAAGCCATATGCTATATTCTGCACCTATATTTTATATTCATAGCTTCCTGCATTGAATACTTAAATTTTCATCTTATTTTCACAATGAAAGAATTTTTAATGTGAAAAGCACTAACTAAAATTAGGTAATGATTACTCCTTGTCTCATCCTTGATATCTGTTACCTTTTTTTTCAAGTGGTTGACCAAATTTGTACCCATTTCACCTGTATTCAGAAATTTGGGTCCCAGGGGTGAATAATGTTAAGGTCAGCAACTGTTGGTAGTTTCCTAGGGATGACTTCTGTCTTAGATGTGTAAACTATCTTGGCTGAGGCTGAAGGGCTTTGCCTAAAGTCCCTGAGAAGTGGTGTTCTTGATGATGGAACTGCTGGAACATGTTCCCTGCCAGCAATGCCTTCCTAGGATATTGCTCACTTCTCTTGGCTGCTTATTCTCACCTGATCAGGGCAGCTGCTTTCTCTCTTGGCTGCTCTGGAGGAACAGTTTCAGGGTGATTCTGCAAACCAGATCACCAACATGAGCCAGGCAGAAGAGCTGAGAGGTCTGGTGGTAACACAGCATCCTTTCACCGGTCTGGTTTCACAGACCAGGTCTGCAGAAACAGAATGGGGAGGATTGGGGATTAGCAGCCTCAAGCTCTTCCCTCCTTCAAAAAATGGCTTCACCACTGAAGGAAACAGTAGTTCTAGAGAGCATAAAAATAAAGTAGGAAGGTCAAGACCTTAACTGATTAATATTAATTGATCTTGGTAAATACCTTGTCTGTGCCTTGAGGTCAGTTTAGGGCTGTGCCCAACTTTCTGCCTCCTGTTTTGCACAGAATTGCCAACTAATTTGCACTACCTACACAGTAGTTACCATTGCTTCCCTCCCCTGCTTACAATACTTGAATGTACAGTAGTAGTTTCTTAGATAATTTAGTTTTCTTGTTGCTTCTATTGGAAGAGAGACAGCAGAGAGGAGGGGGTAAATAGTGGATTTGATCTTTAAATTCAACTCTGCAGGACAGGAGATGTTACAATACTTGGTTGATGGCAGAGCCTGAAATGCAGGACAACTCTTTGCCCCTGAAATGCTACCAACCTTCTTTACTCCACCTTCCAAAATAAAACACAAAATAAATAAAGCTTCCAGCAGCAGTAAACTTCCCCCTGTTTGAACTGGCAGCTGGCCAGCTCATTTGGACTGCTCTCCCCACTGGTATAAAACACCCATGCAAGGAGGGAAAAAAAGCTGAGGAGGCCCCTATGATGGCATATGAAAGAACGCCTCGCCAATTTTCTTATTTGAACAATATAACAGAAAATCTTGGACTTGGTGTTTAAAAGCAAGCTTACTCATACCCTTTTATAACACTGATTTTGTTTTTGTGAGCATTTATCGCTTAAAACCATGCAATTGTTCATCTGAGTGAATAAACACACAAAACCCATTCGTCTTTGATGTTTTAGCTGGGATTCAAGAAAATAGGGAGAAAAAATATCTGTACATAGATGCAGCAGTTTCCTGAGATTTTAGTCTCCCTCCTGGACAGCAGTGCCACATGTGTTTGGATTCTCTGGTGTATGTGTTGGGGTTCCATGGCTGAATGCATGAATTGCACAGGCAGTGGACTGAGCTGCATTTTCAGCATGGTTTCTGCTCAGTCACTTATAGGTATTTATGATTTGGTTTTAGAAACATCCAGACTCTGCCCCACATGTTCTAGAAATTTAAAACCAGAAAGGTCCTGCACAAGTGCTGGCTGCACATAGGTTATTTTTTGAATGCTGATGTATATGCAGAGATTGCTAATAACAATTTACAATTAAAAAGCATTTGATATAAGTGATGAAAACATCTACCTGGGAGGTTTGCCCAGTGTCAGCTACTTTGAGACTTGAACCCGGGTTACTGTCTGTACATTTCAGTCTGTGTTTCTGGATTTACACAGGTGAAATGTTGACCTAGAAGAATATGGAACAAACCACTACAGCTTTAAACTGCAGAGGTTTATAGGCAAAAAAAAAAAAAAAAAAAAAAAAAGGGCAGAAACAAAGGCAAGCAGATGGCTAAAGATGAAGGTCACATCAGATTGAGAAGTTTGTCAAAATGTGATGACATAGGTAATCTGTAAACTGTTATTGCACCTAGCTGGAGGTGCTGAAAAACATTTTGAAATTACAAAAAACACTGGAGTCACCAGCACACAGGCAGGAATGATAGCCTGGAGTGGTTCTGCTCTATGGATGAATGCCAGATGTGGAAAGCGACATATCTGGAATTAATGATATTAAACATGCTTTTCTTTTATGCTCAATAATAACTCTATTATGATTGATACAAACCGCAGACACTTTATCTAGTACAAATGGAATCGTCTGTCATTGACTATATTAAATCATCAATTTCTGCATGATGAGAATCGTTTAGGGTAACTAATCATCTGTCTCGTTCTGAAGTCTTTAAGGCTGATCAGATAACGTTTTGAATACTGCCTGAGCAACCATGACAATCTAACCCTTCCATGTAAGGATTGAGAGGGGCCCATTATGCCGTCAAAGCCTGTGGAAATATCACAGCTCTTTCTCTACATAATACCCTGCTGTAAATAAATCACTCTCCACCGCAAACTTTATTGATCACAAGCACTTCCATGCTTGTGTCTAGTGAAGTCTCTACAGAATAAAATGCTGCTTTATATTTTGTCTTGTCAAAATATTAAACGGCTCTGTCAAGCGGAGTCAGGCTAGCAGTGATGGTGTAATTCTGCTGTAGCCCTTCTCATTCCCTCTTTCTATCTCAGCTGCCAAGCTTACAAAGCAGGATTTTTTTTATAAACTTTCCAATTATAGTCTCGTAAGATTATGAAGCCTTAAGATAAAGTGTCCTAATTTAGAGTGGTAGAGTACTGGAACCACTAGACAAGAGCCTGTTAGATAAAATATTTCTCACAAGAAAAAGATAACCTGGCTTATTTATATACACAACATTAATGGGCAAAAGGAGATAGCCTGGAATATCCCTATTATTTTACCAAGTGAGATAGTAGAGAAATATTTGAATTAATTCAAGCTCAAAGTGTTTATTATTCACAGACAAAAAACATCCCTCTTATTACGAGACAAATGTACCAAAGGAGGAAACTGAGAGACTCCAAGTAAGCACAGAGCTTTGCATTTCCATACCCTATCGTTAGTCTCTAATTCTGTAAATAAGATAATGTATCTGTAGTGATACAGAAGCACTGGCAGGGTTTGAGGGGGAGGGAGGACTGCTCCTGCCTCGGACTTCAGCTCACGTTGTGTTTGTCGTTGGATGGTCTCACTTCAACACTGCTCAGCCACACAGAGCGCTGCTCTTTTTTAACACCCCGCGAATCTCCAGGGGAAAAACCTGGGGTCTTGCAGAGCTTTGCTGAGAACAGCCCGGGCAGATTGTAAGGAGATTTGGGGCTGTCCTTGGGAAGAAGCCGGAGCACTTTCAGGGCTGCTTGACGTTGTAATAGTATTCACTACCTCAGGACTGCAGAATCTTAAGCTCTGTCAAGCATTCCCATATGCTTCCCTCTCCAGGAAAGGAGAATAAGAGCCAAAAGTGGTGGCAAAAAATTCTAACCTGTGCTGAAAATAAGGCTGAAACACAGAAACAGGGAGCTGACAGTGACTTCCTGACTTCTGGGCTTCTCAGGGAATCGTAGAAAATCTGGTCTCAAAATCACCATGTTTTATTCCCTTCCCTGTTTGATTTTCATGCAGGTAGAGTTTCTGTTCAGGGAGCATAAATGTGGAGTTCACAACCAACCTTCTTTCGCTTGGTTGTATTTTATTTTTTTTCCCTGTGACAAATCAAAATCCATATTAGGTGAGAGAACAGCAGAGAGACCATCTGCAGAGGAAGATGGGCAATTGTGAAAAGAGGTCGAGAACAGAATAGGGAAGAAGGAGCAGCAGAGCCAGGGGTCAGCGGAAGGACAGAGGCCGCGAGTTGGAGGTGTAGCCACTCATCCCACACGTAAGCTCCTTTCTCTGAGGCAGCGGGGAGCGATCTCTCTGAAAAGCACCTACCGCAAGGAAGTCCTGACTCTGCTGTGCCTTACAGATATGACTCAAACAGAGATACTCAGTCTCAAAATGAAAGCAGCAGAGTGAAGTTACTGATGTGTCGGACACTTGACAGTGAGGGCTCCCGAGCAGCAGAGTGCTGGCTGTCCCCCTGCGTGACAGGCGCACCGTCAGGCTTTCCAAACTGCTTATGCAATCACCCCAAATAGTTCTTTCCTGTGATCAAGGAAATTTACTTTTTAAGTTATGCTAGCCAAAAAGCATTCCAGTGACCTAAAGCAGACATGGGCAATCTCTGAGCCAAGTAACTGCAGGAGTATTTAGAAGTCCTAAAATGTTCTGGACACACTCCCTTGTCCTTGCTCTTCCTGGTCTATGAATTCTTCCCCTCCAAATGGGACTTAAAGATTCCCTTACAAGACTTCAACAACTTCATCTTCTCCTTCTTTATTACCTTAGGTTTTGTCCAATTAGGGGAAAAGTGAGGAACCTCTTACATCAGTAATGGCAATAGTTAACAACAGGAATACGGGCTGTGAAGAAGCAGTTTTTAGAGAAAACCTTCATTAAATCTCTTTGAATAATACAAATTTGTAAATTTAATTTTTAATGGAAATCTTTCAAAACACAGAAAGCTGTGAAATTCAGTGATTACTGTGTCAGTAATTACTATTGCTCTGAACTAAAGAAAAAGTGAAAGGCATCAGTAGTTGAATACTCTGTCCACTTCCAGTGCTTTATTATCTAAAGAAAAAGTATTTTTAAATTACTAAATGAAACACTAGATTGCTCTTTCCCAAACTCTGTGTGTTCATGTTTCATCTACATTCTTAAGAAAATATGTTTACCTGAATACGATTGCTTACTTCATTTGGTTTCTTTATGCAGTTTTGACAAATTGCAGACTACCATCCAAACTTTCTTTTGAGATTGATTTCCAAAGGAATGGATGTTAAAAATGAGAACGGCTTGTGTTATGGAAGAGTATAAATACATTCATAACTAACATACTGATTTATCTCTTTGCAGACATTCTAGAATAGTTCTAGGTCATAGTTAAAAATGCATAGCAAAGAACCTAAAAAAGAAAATAAGAGCAGTGTTCTCATTATTTAAAATGATCATTTTTATAAGCATAAAAAGAAGTCCAACAGTAAGCATCAGAGTTTGTATGAAACGCAATAAAACATTTTTGTTATGCAGATAGAGTTAATGTAATTAAGAAAATGCACTGTGACTGTCTTCAAGTTAGAACTAAACTGCAGAGCTCAGAAACAATGGATGAAAAAAGGAAAAAGGTATTACTCAAAAAAGGTAACTACTAATGACAAGTCAGTCTATAGTAGCTCCAGAGATTACTCTGGTGTCAAAGAACTGCTTTTCATGGCTGAACAACTTCAGGATCAAACACCTGGAACAAGATAAACAGCTTTACTTAAAACATACTTCCATGAAGTAGTTTGCTCTCCTTTCACTACTTTTGTGGGCATGGTTAGTAGGAGGAAAAAAGGACGGAGGGGACGGGAGAGAGAGAACAGATCCCCCAAGAGCAGTGTGATTTGGTCAAAACCTCCAGACCTTGAAAATCTTTGCATACTAACATCTGAAACAGGTGGTCCTGGGCTCATTTTGTGAGCATAAGTTGCTGTGTGTCGACCTTATGCTCCTGAGCCTTCTCAGATGTGTAGCCAGGAGGGATCTGTCTGACTGTGTGTGATTTTTTTATATCTTTCAGCTGAATCACAGGTCTTAATGCAAAATGCACTCAGGGACAGCACAGGGAATTGCGATACTCCCTATAGGACTTTTTCCAGTATATACCAATAAATGGATCACACTGATCTCTGTAGTTTTTTCATCTCTGATTGCTAAAATGTGGATAAAGTCTTCATTTTAATATTTAATAGTAATAATCTTCATTTAATCAGCAATACAAGTATAATTTATTGGAAACCTGATAGACTATTGCGAGTGGAGATTTTCTGTGCTAGTTACTAAGGGCTGGGAATAGGGCAGGCATACAAGAAAAGAAAATAAAATTCCCATCAACGGCATGCAGAAAGCTGGCGATATAAAGACAGAAGGGAAGATGCAAACAGCAATAGTGGGTGAAAGCATGGGTATTGCTTCACATTTAATGACTGACTGCGTTAAGGACCCCAGTCGTCTCCTCTGGCCAATCATTAACTGCTTGGAAATGTCCTCCCATTAGCTCTTATTGTTAACAACAAGTTACTAATACATATTTAACAGTATTCATTATTTTTTTAACAGCCTCATAGCAGCATCCGTGAGCGAGCATGAGCAAATGGGAGCTGCATCCCCCAAGCCCTGAGAGGCAGAGGAGAGCGCAGAGCAGAGCTCCATTTTCCCCGGAGCAGCCGCGCCGTGCCCTGCCTGTGTGTGAGCCCGCAGCCCTGGGCTTTGCCAGGCAGATGCAGCAGAACCCTGGTTTTCTGAAACATGAGCAGTGCAGATTTAAGTCAGTGTTGAGCATACAAACTCTTTTTTTTCCTTTTTTTTTTTTTTTTTTAATTTTTGTAACAGCAGTAGATAATTATGTTGTGTGTAAATGTCCATGAAGATTTCTGGGGTTTTTTTCCTTCCAAACTCTGTCCTTTCAGTTGGTCTGTATCATGTTTCTGAAAACAGTAGGAATTTAGAAAAACAACTAAACTACCAGTGTGATATTAAAATGCATTATTTTAAACACAGACAGTAATAAATTTAAAAGTTTCAAGTCCTCAAAATTCTATTCACTCATTTCCAGCTGGATAACAGAAGTGCTCACACCAGACTAACTTGTAGGGAGTAACAGGCCATCAGCCTGAAGGCCTGCCCTGTACGTGTGTCTCACATTGACTCGAAAGATCCCTAGGCAGAATTTGTTATCTGAGGAAATGAAAGTAGACAATTTATTGCAGTTAGATCCTCAAAAACAGATTCACAATTATCAAATAACAGAATCTGTTAGTTCTGCTGCCTTCAGTAAAATATCAGATCTCCATGGAAATAGGATTACAGGAGAAACCATATTAGATTAGGGTTCATCTGGCTCAATTTCCTGTCTCTGACAATAGCCAGTACTTCAGAGGAGGGTGGCACAAATAGAGTACTAAATGTACATAATTTTTCAGTGTAAATGTATAGAATCTGACTGTAAAATCATTCTGGTTTTCTCCTGCTCTATGCTTCATCCTTTCACTTTCCTCTTTGGCCCTTTGTCTCCTGAAGTGTGATGCATTTTGGGGTTTATTGGGAAAATTATTGAATATTTGAACTATCTCTGAGTCATATGACGCTGGTTAAATGGTGTCTGGAGTATAAAAACTTGGCAGAGTGCATTTTTGAGGCTTGAGCTTTGTCTACTCACTTGGAATTCTGTTGTGGCTACAATACCAATACAAAGCAGTATTACTATTTTGGATCTGTAGGCTAGTAACTCATAAAATCCCACTAAAAATTCCTCTGCATTTAAAGAGTCAATAATCTTACATTGAACTAAATCTAGGACAGATAAATAATGCTGAACACATTTCCTGAACAGCATCTAGTGCTAGCTGATAACCCAAATCTCAAAACTTCCCTCAAAGTCCCTCTTGTATCTGGGCCCTGTTGTTTGGTAGTGACTGATGGATGTAAACTAATCAGTGTGAGGTGCCAGTGAGGAGGCCAGAAATCTGCTACAGATACTGCTTGCAATGCAAAGATCTGCTTGCCTCAGCTTTGGACCACAAGTTATGCTGGTAACCAAAACTCCCATTGTTCCCATTGCTCCAGGCATACCTCCTCCCAAGGGAACTAAAAGTAGTATTTGTGGTTTTTGCCATAATTATTTTTCTTCAGTAGGAAACCCAAGTGAAACAGACTGTGGCTTAAGATGCACAAAAATGTTTTCCCTTTTGGGAACTCTTCGAGACCAATTTCTTTGGGGTATTTTGGGTTTTATAGGCTGGGTGCAGAAAGTTTTTTTTTTTTAATTGTAGGCTCCTATAGCCAGCATTTGACCCAAGGCATATGGAAGAACTGCCCCTGTGTTTGCATTGAGACCTCATTGATCAGTAGTTTAACAAAGAACAAAGAGACCATGGTGCACACACTGGGAGCTGTAGTACCACTTGCCTGAGCAGCACACTGGTTAATTGTATGCAGCAGGACATCTTATGTGCTGCCAAAAGATGTTGGAGTAGCTATGAAATAGTGACTTGAAGGGTTAGTAACAAACCAGTATTACCTTCTGGGCTTAGGCTGAGGAGAAAGGGCAGCTCCTTATGGATTTTGTTTTGTTCTCCCTAAATAAAACCTCGAGATCCAACAGGGTAATGTTTTGTCTTACCAATGCATCTGTTTCTTTCTTGGTAAATAATATTTTAATTCCATGTGTAGCTAATGTTTTAAAGATAAGTCATTAAAGAAACAAATTTTAATTCTAGATTTCCACAGACTTATTAGGATTATAATGAATTAAAACATAATGAAAAATAGCCTGATTAAGGTTATTAAGAGGTTATATCATCTTTAAGCCGTACCTCTGTTGAAAGAGGCTCATGAAAGGAGGAGTTTCTGTCAGTTGAGACGTCTGCAATTTGATTAAAAGTGTGAAAAAAGGTGCAAATACTTCTCTACCTGGAAGGATAAAACACAAAGATTTACTGTCACTGAATGTGCCAAAAAGTCCTTGTCTTCTGTGCCGCTCAGTCTTGAGAATGTCCAATCCATTTTTCATGTCCAGCTACAAATGAAATAGGGAGAAATTACTGTGATTTCTTCAGATGTTTGAATATTAGCAATGTTTGGAATGAAAACTACTAACACATCAGAAATGAGAGGCTTTTAAAATGGAGAGCAAGGGGCTGCTTATTGTCTGATAGATTTTTCCAGGATCCTTATATTGTGCTGAAGCAATGGAAATTAGTGAAAATCCACTAAACCAGCCATTCTGCTGTGCATGCAGAAAGCCAGAATTCCTTATCAAGCCTCATAATACCTCATCCATATATTAGAGCTTGCCAAATAAACTAACAGTTACATCAGTCCTGCAGCTGTTTTCAGGAGGCCACAGCTCCCTGAACCTGAAACTTTGACTGCTGACAACAAGTTGCTTGAAGCAGAAATGTTATTGAGAAGCCACCTTCCCTGCAGCATCCCTGCTCCTGCTGCCACCTCCAGCTTGGTGCCTCCATCTGCCCAGGGTACCGTGGGGCAGCAGTGCCAGCAGGCTCTGTCCACGAGGTCCAGGATGCTGCTGAGTTTCTCATCAGACTCCCTGTGCTGCAGGGACTCTTTCCTCCGAGTGCTGCAGACAGCTCTGACTGTGAGTTTGACAGGCGTGCACTTGCCAATGTTTATTATGAAGATGCTATTGGCAGACCCTCCACAGATTGGGAAAGGTGATTTCTTTAGCCAGAGATTTACAAGATTTTGCAGGAAAGCTTTCTCAGCTTTTTCAGCATTTTTTTAGATGATGCCACAATGCAGCCACTGCCAATATTCAGCTTTAGGAAAGGTTCCTGAAATATTTTTACCCTCTGACTCTTCTCTCTGCACTTATAGATATCCTTGATAAAGTGCTAGAAGAGCTAGATATTTACTGGACCCCATACACTACCAAATCTACCTTTCTCTGTTTACATTTCCTTATCTAATTTTGTATTTCTTACTCTAGGCCACCAATTGCAGGAGTTGCATGTTGTGAGATACAGATACAATGCATTCCCTCGAGGGACAGAGTACAAAAGTAAGTTGCTTACTTTTTTTTACTCTATTTGTGAACTATTTTCTTTTGTAAATAATTACTGTTGAAGCAGTTCACTCTTTCCCTTTGTAACTGAGCCTGATGTTTACTGAAGCTGAAATGCAAACACAGTATTCACACCTCTTCCTAAAGTCTTCATGCATTCATCCTAGTATCCTAGCACTTATTTGGACTAGGATATCAGACCATGTTTGAAAGTGTTTTTAATGCTGATTTTTCAATGTACTTCCAAAAAAGCTAACTACCTTTTACCCACATCAATGTTAGATGTCGAGGCAGGAGACAGAGAAGCTGCCATACAGAAGAAGAGTTGACCAGTGCTTGTGATTTAAATGCAATATCTTATACCTTATGCACTGTAGGTAAATCATTCAGAGTTGTGCTTGGCCAATTGTGCAACATCTTATCTGAAGGAGAAAAATTACCTTCTGACTCCCACAGAGTATCATTTTCTGCCCTAATGCTTGAGAAAACTCTACTGCTCTTTGCTTAAATAAATAATTTTTTCCTTCCAATCTTCTACTTTACTCAATTGGAATTAAGTATTTTCTGGAGTGCCCAACAATTCAAGGGTGCACTTCACCTGGCCTTGGATATGGCACTCTCAGTGCATTCTGTGTAATTGCAGCACTTTACCTTGTTTATGGAAATGTTTGCTTTTATCTACCAAGAGTGGCATCCAGGAATGCTACATTTATGCTTTAAACACCAAAAGACTTCAAAATGCTAAAGATGAGAGTACGCTTTATTGTAAGCATGACAGCAGCCAGTTAAAAAACTTTTTCATCTTTAGCCCTCAATAGTGGCATGCTGCTCTAGCTATAGGATAGGCTGTGCAGGGGTAGGGAGCTGTGATGTTCCAGCTGTGCTCCTGTAACTCAGATATTTGCAGCTGAGATAACTAGTCCTCTCAGCTGTTCTGTGCTGCAGGAAAAACAGTCAAGATAGCTGCTGTCTAGGCACCACGACTGACTGCCATGGATTGACTGCATAGCATCTCTTTTTTAGCAGCATTATTCACATGAATTACTAACTTCAGCCATGAAGCCATGCAGTGGATTGCAGAAGTCTGTTATCTCACATAATAAATTAGGTTTAGTAAACCAAGCCTTAATATAACTGTCTCATTTGAAACTCAGTCTTAGGTTTTCAGGTCATATTTTTTTACAAATTAACCTGAAAACACTTCTGGCATGAGTCATGGTGAGAATGATGTACACTTCCCTTGCTATGGGCTAAATCTTCCATCCTGCCAACTGTGCCTATGAGGGCTGTGTGTGCAGAGGTAAAGCAGAAATGCCTGGCACCCACAGCTCCCAGCCCGGTACCTGTGTGCTTGCAAAGCCTTGGTGCCGGGAGAGCGGGCACAGGCTCTCATGGAGTATCCCAGGTTTCTGTCTCCATCTCCCCTCGGCTGGGTGAAGGGTGGAGACACAGACACTTCCTTTATCCTCAACATCTTTGAAGTGATGCAAATCTGGAGTGTAACTAAGCTGTCCTTTTTTTCTTCCAGCTGATGGGTTTGCTCTGAATGCATCAATGCAGAGAGATCTGCAGAGAAGAATGGAGGCAGGGACTTGTGCGTGTCTGAAGCTGCTGTCTCCAAGTGGCCTTTGGGTCCACAGAGCCAGAACAGCACATTCATGGTAGGTCCTGGATTACAGAGTTTTGTTTTACGAAAGAAACAAACACAAAGCATTTTAGATAGTGTTAGACACAGAGTGACATTAAAAAGCTCTCCACCTGCAGTCTAGTTAACATAGTGTCGCACCATTATGCTTCTTGTTAAGAATATTTAAAAGCCTGGAGGACTCAGCATGTCTGCCTCCTCACATAGGAAAGCACTCAGAAGAAAAATGACAAAATATTTTGTTTAGTATGAGGTAAAAACTCCTTAATTCTAATATGAAAGGACCAGATACTCCCTTTAGTGAAAGAGTTGTTCATTTTGTTGTGCAGAATGTTTGCTTATACAGAATATATTTGCTCCAACAAGGTATTCTCTTTGAGTTTCAGCTTGCATTTTATTAAGACCTGAATCAAGACCACTAACTTACTTAGGCCAGCAAGGACAACTGCCTTCATAACTGCCTTCATAATGTACTGGTTGATAAAACATACAAGACTTGGAGCAGTATTTAAGAAAAAAGTATTTGAGGTGATATCCCATTAAACACAGCCATTGTTGATGAAATTACAAATTCAGAATATGATTTTGTTGACTTCAGGAATGTTTCTAGAAAAGCCAATTCAGTATGTCTCTTTCTAACCTAAAATTAGGACTGGAATGATAATATCGTGATTTTCCTGTTATATAATAGTGACATAACAGTGTGACAGAAAGTGACATAGACACATAAAGGAAGCCCATTTTTTTCTTAATCCACCAGAATGTGTTATGTCAACCAAAACAAATTTATTTTAACTAAATTTCTGGGAAAAAATCTCCTTGGAAAATAATGCCAGGATATGGCCATGAGAGAAAGACATAAGAATGGACTAGAACCTGTTTAGGCAAAAGAGAACAATAAAAAGGAAAAACATGGTGAACCTATAGAGAGTTAATGTATGCATGTATATACATGTGGGTGGATTTTCAGACTTCATAGCAGAAATTGGTTTACTTTTCCTGTACTTCAGTTAAGGAAAATGCATGTGATACTTGCAAGAATGAAAAAAAAAAAAAGACAGTAAAGAGAACTCGAATATTTTAGAAAATGCAAGATCAGTAAAAAGAGCAAGGAAACTGGCAAAATTTAACAAATTTAGCTGAATGGTGAAGATAATGGTTCAGTGTTGACAAATGTAACATAAGAAGGAATAATTTAAGCCATCCAAATACATCATTATTGTCACTCAAGGGGAGACCTGTGCCTTCTACTGGATGGTTCAATGAAAGTCTCTGCTCTGTATAGAGTAAGGGTCAAAGAAACAAGCAAACTGTTAGGATACAAGAGGGCTGGCAGAGAAATAATGCCCAAAATCTTATAATGTCATTAAATAAATCAGAGGTATGCCCTGACCTGGAGTACTATATTCAGTTGTGGTTATCCTCCCTTGAAGAGAATATATCATAAATAGATGAAGTATAGAGATGAGCAGTGTAATTGATTAGAAGCATGAAAACCTCTTCATTTCAAGAAAAATTAAAAAGTTTAATTTTTTTTTTAATGAGAGGAAAGATGAACTATATGGGTCACTAATAATAACAACGGGTACACAGTGTATAGAAGAGGTTATTTATTTAATAAGACAACAAGTTAAGAAGAAATGCAATGAAGCTTTTAGTTGTTGGAATTAATAAGTAATTAATTTTTTTCTCTGAAACTCAGTGCAACTTGGTGGCCAAGGCTTCGGCTGAATGCAGACTTCAGTTGGATATGTATTTAAATAATATATCTCCTATGCTGCAGTCCACAAGATCTAAAAGTTTTTTTTGAGTTACAGACTACCCTGGGGGTGAACATTAGCCAAATTATAAAGAGAGTTAAGAAGAAACCTTTCTTGTGGGCAGGTTATTTCATAAATTCTTACTGCAGGTTTCTGACACCTCTCCCTGAAACACACCTGGTACAGGCCCCTGTCAGAGAGCATCTCAGAGGAGATGGACCACTGCTCTGATCCAGTGTGTCAATTCCTATGTTGAATCAATGATACCGAGATGAAAGGTTCGATATCCTATTATCAGTCTCTTGAACCATCAAATTCTCCTCCTCTTCCCCATTCAGCTATTGATTAAATTAAATGCAGCAAGGTAAATGGGGACAGGAAAGAAATTCCTTATCTTAGCAGAGCTCTTTGTCTATGTGCTTTAGTCTGCATTATAAGGAGATGGTAACCCCAAACTACTGGGCAATCTGTATACTAGATTTTTTCACAACAGCCTTTCCACAAAAGGATCCCACTATTTTGTTATTATTTTTAAGGCCATTTAAATTTTTATTCTTTTTAGATATGTAAGTATGCATTTTCTGCTCATTACATGCTGCAGTTCTGGAGCAAAAAAGAGGTACAAAGAGACTGTGAAGGACAAACCCCCACCATTCATCTGTACACATGTGCCATGCTGGCTGCTGTATGTTTTGGAAAGATCCTCTGTAGATTCACCAATCTAAAGAAATAATGAGCTTAAAGCAGTGGAACCTCTGAAAACAGTTGGCAGTTAGATAATGATGGATATGCTACAGAACCCAGAGATCTTGGTGGTGGAGGATGAATGATGCATATAATGAAAAGGAGGCTGAAGCTGATCACCTTCCCTGTTAGTATAAACACGTAAAATGCAATTCACTGTGATGATGGTGGTGGTGCATTGCATAATAAATTATGTGTCTGGATCATAAAGGCAATATTTTATGATAGAAAAGTTTAATAGAAAATGTATGTAAATGAGTGTAACTTGCCAAATGATGCTTTTTGACTAGAGTATAAGAGGAGAAAATAATTTCTTCTCCAGCACATTTGCAAGTTGAGCTGAAAAATGCCTGTGAGTTCCACTTTCCAATTTCACTCACATTTTCAGACATGGAGGGATAATAGATTAGTTAAGAGTTGTGTTTTATTGCTGTAAAACTGCTCAACATTCTGCAAAATTTTTGAAAGTGCTATGAGTGAAAGTTAGTGGTGAGGAAAATGCAGAAATTGCTGATTAATAGAGGAGCAGGACCCAGCCAAATCCTGTTCCAAAATTTCCAGGGCTTTGCATAGGCTCAAAATTAACCTGGAGGGCTATAAATGAAGATTATCCTAGCAGAGAAGGTTTAATAAGCGGAGAGCTCCAGTGGGGGGAAAAAATACCCAGCCAGATAAATAAACAAAATGCTGGACAGCGAGACACTGGTGAGAGAGAGGAATGCTCCTGTGTTTCCCACAGCCTGCAGAGGTGCCCTGTGAGAGGTGCAGCCAGGCTTTAACAGCACCCTCAGCTACGTGGGGGGATTCCTAGGGTTGTCCTGGGCAGGACCAGGAGCAGGACTTTGATAATCCTTGTTGGGGCTCTTCCAACTCATGGTAGGACTCTTCTTAAGGACCTCCTCTTAAGGGGAGTATGAGTTTTGAGACATGTTGTTCAGACAGGAAATGTCCTTATTTAGCTAGGTTTAGCTACTAATAAAAAAGGGAGTGGGATATTTTGGTGAGAGTACAGGATTGGGTTGGGGTTTTTTTTTCGTGGTGTTGTCTACACTTCTAGTGAATTCAAAGTGTTTGGGTTTTTTAATAATTTTAGTGAAATATGCTTTATTTTATATTAAAAGTGTATATATATACACAAAAAAGCCTACCTGTGAGGAACTTTTTACAAAAAATTATTTTAATATTCCAACAAAAAGTTGTGATATACTATAGAAAAGTAAAATTCAATAAAATTTTCTAAAATAAATTCTGAGCAAAATTTACGCATCATAGACAGCCAAAATACTGATAAAAGCACCAAGTTGACATTTTGAAACATAGAAGCCTAAATCATTGTTTTGTTTTGACATTTGATGCAAAAAGTAGATATTTTTGTGTGACATTTCCAAAGCAAGTTGGGATTTTTCTTGGTAACTGTCCTGCAGAAATGTTTTATGATTCAACAAGCAAATGTCAAACTTTCAGATTTCCCATGTAACATGAATTCCATTGGCTGATCAACTCTTGTTCATGCCCTTTGAGGAAGAGCTGAGCCTATCAACATAATAGAAATCTGTATTTCCACACAAGAACTTTCAGTTCAAATTTGAATTCTAGGAGTCTCACATAATTATCCTTTTTGGCAAATTCTGTTGAGAAAGAGTGGGTGTAATATTTTGTCACTTTGAGATTTTTTTGAGGTAACAGCAAATCAGAGCAGAAAAGCATAAAAATCTTATTTCAAGAGGATTTTAGGAAATTATTTCATTAGCTGAAACTGGAAGTAATTGTCTTTATTTAGTCAAACACTATACTGCCCCCACCTAGACACGAGGTAAATAAATCATCACAAAAGGATTTTATCTTTGTCTCAGCACAGCAGCATTCATTTCTGGCTGGTGGGTAGGTGTCCCAGACATGGAAGATGTATAAGGCTCTCTTGTTACTAAATGCCAAAGCTGAAGCACTGGTTTTCTGGAACTGCACATAGGTCATTTTAAACAGCTATAAACAACAGAAAAGCACCACATTTTTGCAGAAAGGATGGGTTGCCCATTTGTAAATCTTCCTAGGTAGGGTTGGGTAATAAAGCAATCTATACATTTAAGGATGTGAAGAGAGTAGAACTTGCTGCTTAATACTGGAATCTCCCAGGATTGGGGAAAGAGTTAGAATTTGGTTCTAGTAATAACAAGGACCTATGTGAAACTGGACCCCGAATCCTCAGCCATTAGCAATTGCTGACCTGAGAAGGAATTTGATTGTCTAAAACTGAATCACTCTGACACAGATTGGGTTTCATTAATTTCTTCTGTACCGTCACCTAAATTCACATAAATGAATGGAAAAAAAAACCCATTCTTAGTATGAATGTTTATTTATCAAAGAGAAGCAAAAACAAGCCATTATTTCCGGGTTTATTTTCAGATTATCTCACCAGACTTTGATTTTTTTTGTATCTAGATCCACAATAGGTTTATTAAAAAAAAAAAAGAACCAACATGAGGCAACAACAACAACTCTACTAGAAATCCCCTAGTAACACAAAAAGCAGTACAGCTATGCTCTGCTGAAATGGTTAATAAGAAAAGGAAAAAAAGGAAATTAGACCCTTTATTTTAGAGAGCATACATTTATGCAAAGAGGATGTTTAGCTGGGGGTGAAGAGATGAGGACTTGGCCAGTTATGAACTTGTAGAATAATCATGGGAAAAATGATGAAGTGTTCATAGTGGTATAGTAATGACATACATAAAGCAAATGTGTTATGATTAGATCAAATTGCAAAGAGAAATGAGTAAATGTTGAGAACAGTGTCGTGTTCAATGTGTAAACAACACATCTCTCTCCTTAGCTGGGGTTGGTATAAGCAAGCAAGAGTTAAAAATACAAGAGCAATTTTTAGAGGCAACCTCATGACTGGCAATCAGTGCTAATAAGATTCTTTTCCTCTTGCAAGATTCACAGAAAGCCCTCAATCCATGCCGAGCACATTCAAAGGCAAGGGACTAAGCGCTCCCCTTACAGGTTCATTATCATTCGCAGGTTATCCCAAGCCAAGTGAATCAGGAAAGCAAATGAATTAGTGAGAATTAAGGAGCCTCTGTGGTCTGAACCCTCTCCAAATCTCAGCTAAGATGAAAGGTAGACGCTGATGTCTTGTGTCCCGGGGTTTTCAGAATTGGAGCCCCAGTGCCGAGCCGCTTCCTCCAGAGCCTTGCAGAAATGTGCAGGCAGTTAATGTTGCCTAACGTTTCCTGACCGTGGGTTCAGCCATGTGGGAAAAGTTTTACGAGGCTGCAAAAACCAAACCCCCTTTCACTCACAATTAATTACAGGAGAGTTGTTATAGCACCTCGCTGTCAATGAGTCCAGTGAAAGAGCACATTCCTCTCATCTCGCTCAGTAATAATCAAAGATACTCAGGTAATGTCTTACTGCATAACAATATCAAATGGGGTACTTAAAAGACACCTCTAAAGCACATTGAACCACTAACAGTATTGTTTCATTGGAAGTGATACCTTAAATGATAGGATTAGTACATGACAAGAATTCATGATATGAATTGGGATCTCCAGTGTTTACCTTCCCTAATTTCGTCTGTCTGAAACGAAGCAGCACCTGACAATCTTTTAATCATATACTTGTTTTTAGTTGTTGTGATACAGTGATCTTCTGAGGGAAGCTATGGCCTTAAAGTACAATGGGTTGGAAAGATTTGAAAGGAAAGCAGTTTGTTTTCATTAAATACTTGTTACTGCTAATTATATTTGATCATTATAAATAATACAGTTTAATTAAAGAAGCATGTCACCTAGAAAAAATATTTGTTTTCCAAAGGATAACAGTATATCTTTGCACTTGCAAGTAGGGGGTGGAAATATCAAGTGGAAAATGTACAGATGTATTTGATTGTGTGTCTGTGTGTGTTTGCACGTAGATATAAACAAAACAGTATTGTTTTAGGGAGACTCGATGTTTGGTAGAAAAAATAAATCTATTCAAAAGAATTTTTCCAGTTCTGGTAATGAAATTATATTTAAAGGGCTATATTGCATCATATCAGATGATATCTTTACGTGCATTTCAAATTATTTAACATAGGTAATTATCTACAATAAAATGACATTTGTCAAATGACGTTAACCAGTGTTTTTACAGCCCAGGTTTGTATCAATGTTCTCATCAGATATATATTTCTCTGCCATGATTTTTAATGCCAGCTGTTTCATAAATGTGAAGAGTTCACTATGAAATTACATGTTTGTAATAAATGTATGGATTTAATTTTATTTTTTTGCAAATGATACTTTTTCAAGGTTAGTTTAAAGGAAATTAATAGAAAATGAAGGCTAATAACTCTGCATGTAACCGAAGTCTTGAATTCATGTACCAATGTACATAATTGTTCCTTTAAACAATCATGTTGGAAAATTTTCTAGTTTTTACTTCCCCTCTTCATATAATTCCTGACTCATGACCTCCTATCTACCAGCCAGACTTGATGTGCATGACTGTATCTCATTTATAATAATCATGATCTTTACAGAGAGATCAATTAAAATATTATGGTTCTTTTAAAATCAGAATGCATATCAAACGAAGCCTCACTTATAAAATAGAGAAAAAGCCCGGGCTTTTGCAGTCTCCTCTGTATGAATAAGATGTTTTAGAAATCTCTTAATATTCAAAGACAGTTAATCATTAAAGAGGCAAATATGTTAATTTGGTTTTATCACAATTGAAAATGCTGTTAGTGGTTCTATGGATTACACTGTTCTATATACACTACATTTAACACAGTTAGCAAAATGAGTCCTGAAACTCAAAAATCACCCCCCCTAACATAATATATAGTTTAAATAAAAAGCTAAATAATTTAAAGAATTGTTTTCTTTGTGGTATGCACTCTTGTTTGTATAAAAAGTATTTTAGAAAATAGAATATTTTAATTCCTTCCCTTTTTGTTTTCACATAAAATTGCTGAATGGAAAAAAACCCAACATTATTTAAACTGAGGTTGAAAATATCTAGAGGCTTCAACAGTGGACAATTTCTTTTCCTTGTAGTTATAATTAAATCCTTTTTTTTTGGGGGGGGGTCTTGGGGGAAGGAGGAGGAGGACGGTGTTACTAATCCCGGCCACTATATTGCTTGCAAAGAAAATGCTCTAAGACTTAAAGGAAAGATAAAGGTGAACTGCAGGATAGTGTTAAAATTCAACAAATCTCATTCTTAATTCCTTAACACTGCAATGCTGTTCATTTCCTTGTATCTTTTTTATTTTCACCAAGCTTTGTGCATTTGTGCTTGGAATTTGAACATTTTTCTGTTTTTTAAATTAGATGAAAGAAACATTTCAATTGATGTAATTCTACCCACTCTCTTCCTAACCACTGTATCACAAGAGGATTTTATTAATTGCATTTTTTAATGCTGCTCTTGTTTTTAATCAGTTTCCTCTAGGTTAGCTTATGTATCACTTTTAGCAAATTCTATTTATGTTATCCAAAGAATTAAAGATAGCAGATGCAGGTAAAATCCTTTTCAAGAAGGCTTGAGCATAGGACAGAAGAAAAAATACCCCAAACCAAAACAAAAAACAATTAGAACAATCTCCCAGCCAGTATCAGCCTAGAAAGAAGCAAAGCACACACAATACCTCAAGTGTGTGTGTGTGTGTGTGTGTGTGTGTGGGAAGGGCTTCATAATACCAATATTATTTAAAATGGTGTGGATCTGCGGCAGCCTGCAGCAACAGCAGCTTCAGCCAGTGCTGCGCCAGCGAGGCAGCGGCCCTGCCCTTGTGCTGGCCACAAATGACCAGTGAAATCCCAGAGGCACTCTTGAATTTCTGCATTCTCATTTCATCAGCTGCAAAATATCTGTCACTCATGTCCCACACTGGGCAAAGTGACACCTGCCAGTCTCAAGAACAAGGACAAATTAATGTTCTTCCACCAACTGTGTCTCAGAAACGAGTGGCGAGCGGCAGCGCGAGCAATCAACAGCTCGAGTACATTGTTAAAGTTTGCAATGCATTGCTGGGGGTTCCGTTCAGACAAGGTAATTTGCAGCAGCTGTTGTCAGTTTGTGCTGTTATTGAACATGTGTTCTGTTGATTTCCCTCCTAATGAATCTTTTAAAAATATTTGCAAAATACGTGTAAAATTGCATTGCTGAGGTTTCATGAAGCTGCAAAACAAGGTGGCTCATTTTAAACAATGCTTGGGAGAGACGGTGCAGCAGCTGCCAGGCAAACATGTAAGCCAGGCACTCACCTTATCCCCTCCATCTTCCTAGAAATCACTCTGAAATATTTTGGATAGTAGGTATAAAATCTCCAAAAAACCCAAAACATCAGAAAACATTTCTGATGTCTGTCATCATGTCACATCGTGTTATGCGATATTATATCTGCTTGTGATGAGATGCAACATGACAGGATGTAATGCAATGTAACATATAAAAAAATGTAAATAATCCACTTTTGGGGATTAGATATCTGCTGTCAATTCCTATAGCAGGAACCTGAACTGAATTTATTGAGGCGGATGGGAGCTCAGCAAACACCAAACTATGCAGTGGTGTTTGCAAACCAGCACACATCACAGTTCACTGCCTCTCCCAATTGCTTTTGGGTAGTTTGGCTCTTATATGACTGTATTACGATGTTAAATAGAAGTTCTTGTGGTGTACAGTCTTGTGACTCAATAATTCTGTTAATTATCACTGCCTACAGCAATCACTCCAATGATGACTTGCCATGAGTAGCTGTTTGTGCATTTTCCAATATACTTGTTGGAAATAGCTGTAGTGTTTTCCACAGCAAAACACACAGTGTGAACAGAAAATCATGTAGTAAATAGGACATAACTGGGGAGAAAAAACAGTGCTTTGGGCCAAATAAGAGACTGCTCAGGACAGCGTAACCTCCTGAGGTCTCCCTGAGGCTGGAGACCTTCCTTCCTTTGTTGGCACAGCTGTATCTCTCTGTAAGTTACTGATCAAAAAGCACCTACATTTTAGGATTGGACAGGCTCTGCACCCTTTTATCGCAGTGGCAGTTCACCAGTGCTTTCTGCCAGCTCTGGAGGAGCAGGCTTGGGCACAGAGCAGGGCAGACTGTGCCCATGGGTGCCTGAGGAGCCAGAGGGCTGTGCCATGGAGAGTGGGCATTTGAAATGTCGGTGAATGTAGCCTGAATGCTCGGTAACAGTGTTCTGTGACATGGGGAGATGGCTTTTGAAGTATTGCATAGGTCACTGATGATTTGGGGAAATTAAAAGACTTAGATTTGCCTTCACATAGCCATGGGTAGGGAAAAGGGCTTATCACCAGCAGCAGGAGGAATGCAGAGAGGAGCACCCCAGTCCCCTGATTTTCTCCCAGCATAGCCTGGGTCTCTATGCCTCTGCCCCTGCCTTCCTACTGACTTGCTGTGGCAGCTGATTCCAGCCCAGAATTCCAGCCCCTATTTTTGTGTCCAGTGCCTGGGAAAAAAAATCCAAGCCATTGTATTTCATCAGTAATTAAGTGCTAATGGATGTCTTAGAGCATGCTTTTAATTTTCTTTCAACAGAAGACAAAATGCCATGTTGTCTGAAGCTCTGACTGCACCACAGGCACTCTGCAAAAATATCTTCTTACAGCTACAAGGGCTTCACCCCCACTATGTTTGACTGTGTTGGGAGCTCAAGCACAGGTGAGTGGACAGCATTTTAAGTACTGTGTTTATTCAATGTTCTCTAACCAGGGCTAGATAATATGATATTTACAAAGCCCCATTCTCTGCACCCTCAAAGGTTGCCCACCTTGGCAGCATCGATGCCATTGAACTGGTATTAGCAGCAGTGAGGGGTGGCTGTAAATTTTGCCTCATGTAGACAAGGCTTACAAGGTAAGTAGGCAGACCCCCAGCTGCAACTGCGTGCCTGGGAATGGAACCTTTTATTTGCTGTCATAGTGATGACTTTTAATTGTCCCAATAAACAAGCTTTTAAAAAGCTTCTAAAATGTTCTCTAATAACACACTTTGGTCTTTAGCCATAGAAATGCAGAAATAATTAGAAGTGCCATTGTGTACAGTGCCTTCTGGACTGGGCTGAAGGTGAAGGAGAAAGTATCATGCTATCCTTGTCAGCTGCAAGGGTAATTACTGCTGGCTGAAATTACTCAACATTTGTTTATAAGCTCCCCAGAGCATGCTGTAAATAGATTGTCTGTTATAGTCCAATCACATTAAAACGCTGCTCCTTGCAAACTGCTACCTCCTGTTTTCTGTAAGCTAGACAGAGAAAGCCTGCTGCTCACTTATTGAGCACCAAGCACTGAAGAGCTATGTTTAATGTGATTGTTTTCATTAGCTCTTCCCCCTCTGATATTACATTTATAGTTTGCTGGGCTTGAAGACTGGCATGTTGCATTGCTTTCATTTACTGTAGTAAGACTGAATAACTTTATTTCTGGAAGCTGTATGCAACAGTTGATGGGAATTTTGGAATAGCAAAAGCGTGGGAATATCTACAGGCAACTTGTTCTCCTCTTGGGCAATGGTGTTTTTCTCTTTGCCTTCTAAATGCTCCTGCACTGGTTCCAGCAGTGGTCACATTGCCTAAATTGTCCTTTAAAGGATGAGGAGTATTTTCATAAAAGGTTAGAAAGAATGTTTTTTCCTTAGCACTGAATTTCACACTACAGCATTGTCCTGTCCATTATGACCTGAGTTGTATGAAATAGTGATGCAGCCACAGCCTGTCTGTTTGATTTGCTCTCAGCGTGATTTACCACATCATATCACAGCAGCTCAGGTATTTCCAATAAATATGGGGACAAATTCATCGCTGACATATGCAGAGAGAATTCCAGTGCTATTGATAGAGTTGCATTTGCTCCCACCAAGGTGAATTTGGCCACTAAACTGAAGATTTAGGGGAAACAGAATTTTGTAGAAAACCCTAAATTTAAAACTAAATTAATTAACAAAACAAAACAACCCAACACATAAAAAAAATCCAAAGACCTTCTATCTCCATGTATTGAAAAAAAAAAAAAGCGGTACATATCCAATACTGGATATCAGAGGCAGAAATTTGTAACCCCTGTTTCATGAGTAATTCATGAGAACACACACAAAGGGTATTTCAACAGCACTCAATTTATTTACCACTGATTATTCCCCAAAATCAGTACTGATTATATATAGAGCAAAGTGTGGACTCGTCATGTCACATTTATTTGAAAAGGTTAGTAACAACATGCTGCCTTGCATACCTCCACAGCTGAAAAAAAAATCTAGACATTACTGAATTTAACCTGATTTTCTTAAAACACAGGCAATTCACTGGTGTAAATCCTCATGGAAGACATTGCAGCTATGACAACTTACACCAGCACCTGAGCTTCCCTGGAAATAACACAACAAAGCAGCAATGCTAGTGACCAGTAGAGAATTATTAAAGGAACACAGATAATTGGGAGAAAATAAATGACCTGGGTAGAAGAGCTACTATAAAATGAAGTGCAGGTAAATCACTATACTGGACACCTTCCAGCCTCATGTCCTAGGTGCCTTTCTCCCTAATTTTAACATCTGCTTAAAGCTTCTGTTCTCTGCAAACCAGTCAGAAAGGGAAAAGAATTGAAGTTTGGAAATTCACATTTGTTTCTAACTGGAATCATTGCCTCTGGAAAACTGTTCTTCTGGGAAAGATGCTGGAGCGCTAGAAATGATGATTCAATTGCCCATTAAGATAATTCCAGGAAGTACTTCTTTCTTGAGGCTGTATTTCCAGGAATGGCAATCATGGCATCACTGCTCTGACAGTCCTTTAGGTATCTCCAGAAGTGGACACAGCAGGTGAATATTTCCAGTTACTACAAGTAATACACTACAGGTTAGATCCTCTGGTTATCTTTATTTGCAAAAGCTGGCTGGTGCAGCATATTGCAGTCCTCTGATGATGAACTATACCAATTGTTTTGCAATAAGTGGAAGCTTCTTTGCAATCCAGGTAACATTTTTTTATGTTCCTATTCCTGCTCTTTTGTGCTATTAGAGAAGCAGTGAATCTTTAAAGAGAAACTTCCTACAGCTAAAAAAGACATTAAGGGGAAAAAAAGCTGGGAGCCATAGTGACAGGTACAACTAAGGCTGTATCCTTCGGTTCCCTGGAAACCAGTCAAACACTATCTCATCTTGCAATGGTTGTGTCTGATCCTCTGCTTCAGACATCTTCCTAATAATGGCAACTACAGAGGTGACTCTCTGCAAATAAGGGCTTACAGCAACTGGACATCCATCATATATCTCCAGAGCAACATTAGACCACCCTAATGGGTACTCCCGTCTTCATTATGATATTAATTCTCTAAATTTCCAAAGTGATTTCATTTGTAAAATGACAAAGGCTGGCTGCTCAGGAGACAAAGTGTTTTCATCCCCCTCCTGCATGCTTACAAAGGCTTGCTCTCTTTAGTCTTTGGGGGAAAAGAAATTTGATAGCATTAGATCTCTTGTGATACACAAGGCTGCCTAACAGCTACACCACCTGCCAGCACCGCATGCCTGCCCATCCAGCCTGAAGATTCTAAAGCAATGGTTGATGAGTAGAACATAGAAATTGGGGGGTGGGGGGGGGGGGGGCAGCAGGGGGCTGGTAGAAGCAATGCAGGGAGAAAATAGAAGCTGTATAAAATACTCAGTGTGAAAGTGAGGCAGGATTGAGGGTAAGGGTGAGGTCAGAGCCAAGGCTGGAAACTGAATCAATCTGACCAAGGTTGGTTTGGTTAGATTAGGTAAAAGCATGATTTTCTCCCTGGTGTATCAGAGCCTTTGCTGTGGCTACAAATTCATTGACAGCCAACCAAAGTAAGCTTTTCACAAAGAGACAATTCTTTGCATAGCTCCTGATCTCCAAACTTTTGAGGATTAAATAAAATAGAGATGGAATTAAAAAGAAAATCAGTAAACCTGTGACCTCACTAAATGTTTTGCCCATTGTGACTAACTGAAGTGCCTGACTGAATAATAGGGAGAAATTAGGAAGGCAGTGATAGATGTAACCTGGCTTGTGAATTAATCTGGAAGCAAAACAAAACAGTATTTTAATGCACTGAAAAGTGTACAAGACACCAGTCTCACTAGGCTTTAGGCTGCTTTAAGAATGTAGACAATCCTTTAATTGGTCTGTTTCAGATTTCCTCTCGTTTACACTTCTTCCCCCGTTGCTGTCCGCCGCCAAGCTTGCGGAGGCAGCAGCGTGCGAGAGACTCCAAGGAGTCCAGCTCCTCTTGCCAGCAAACACTGCCTTCAGCAAGCTGCTGATTTTAGTGCTCCACCTACAATTTCATTCCCTTTGTCCATGCTCCAATGCTGGATTTCTATTGTACCAGCTACTACTACACCCCCTTTAGTGATGAATCTCAGTAATCAGGGCCAGCACTTGGTACTGGTGTAGCTGCATGCCCTCAGTCTTGGGGCATCCTGTATCCCAGGTGTCCTTCATCTGGCAGGAAGAGAGCAGAGAGCCTGTTGGGGACTGCAGCCCATGGCCACTTCCCCACATGTCACAAACACTCACTCCCCAGCCACATGGGGCAGCTCTTGGGGTGGCTGTGCTGGGCAGTGTGACACTCAGAGTGGCAAGTGGCTCTGCATCCCACCACTGCCTTTCATCACGTGTTTACTGCAAATGGAAATTTTCATTAAATGTAATGATTGCATAAAAGTGTTTCCATCTCACAAATTTGGAAAAGTCACTGTAAAATCTTGTTTAAAACTAAATTAATTAACAACAATAAAAACATTGAAGAGGATGACTTTTTTTTCTTCCCAGAGGAAGCCTTAGTGTTTAGTCTAGAGTAAAGCTCTTTTTTTTTTTCCATTTCTCTTTCTTTCTGACCCAATAAATCTTGCATTCTTTGCTGAACAGTCGTGCAGCTTCAGCAGGAAGCAGACTGCCCCCCTCTTTTCCCTTCTTTGCCCTCATTCCCCAAATCTCCAGCAATTGTGGCTTATCTTGGTTGTCAGAACCTAGGCTGGAGCTGTAGATTTGAACCCCCTCACACTGAGGAGGTCACTGAACCGTAGTCAGCTCACCAGTTTCTGGGTGAGTGCTTTAACCACTGCTATAAAAGATGAGCAGCAGCATCACCACCATCCATCTTTAAAAATAAAGAGTAATCCAGTTGTCCAGCCCTCGAGGAACAAAGCTCCTATGAGTCAAAGGGTTTTGCTGCATGTGAATGAGGGTTACATCTTAATGTTTAACTGGAGGCTCTGTGTGCACAGGTTAGTTCTATAGGAAATATGATTTTGGATTATTAGCCTCTCTTCATAACTCCTTAGAAGATTTGTACATCACCTCAACTCCACATACTTTCTGATAAAACTCCTTGTTTCCAGTAGTAAGAATGTACCACAAAAGGAATCTGGATCTTCAACTTGGATGCCTAAATTTTCCTCAGAAATCACATCTTTGAATGTATTATTTAGACACCAGGGCTGAATTTTAATTCTGTAATGATCCTGCCAGATGATGACTGTGGTTTCTGTGTCATCTTTTATAGACATGGGAGACAGAGATGCTCAGAACCTCCTGGAAATATGCTACTTTCCACAGCTTCATTTTTCTGCACTTCTAGTGTTCAGCATAAAATGATGGTCTGAGGTGGGTTGGCAACTGTCCCTATCAGTTATTTATGGGGTTTTTTTTAAATTTTGCATTCCATAGAGTCAAATTCAAAGATGCTGTAAGAAACTCTACAGTGATTGCTTATCTCAGGGATAAACTTGTCTCCATGTTACATGCTTATGATGTTATTGAGGGCCCTTTGGCCCCCAAATTAAATTATTAATGGAAAATTCTTTGTCATTTGTTTCTCAATGTCACATGAATGTAAAAGTATTTTTCAGTGCTGCTTCATGGAGAAGACATTCTGCTTTTGCATTTAACTTCACCTTTTCTGAAAGAGGTGCTAAGCTACTATTCCTTTCCATCTTTAACTAAATATTGTAGTTCCCTGTCTAAGATTAATCCATTGCAGCTGCTAGTAATGAAGGCTCTGCAACGCCCCAAAGTCTTGCTTCTTTTTTCTTGCAAAAATCATAGGCTAATATTTGGAGGCTTGTGCAAGTCTCATGTAAGTTAACGAGTATAAATCCACTCTGGCATCATATGGTTTCTGTCTTCCATGGCTGCCTTCCAAAAGCTTGAAACTCCAACCTAATGTGTCACTTCAGTACGGACAACATACTGAACAATTTGTTAAGGGAAAAAACATCCCATTTCCTAAGCATCTTGGATGCTCTGTGTTAATCTAGTGTAGACCTCGAGCAATCACTATACTGTGGCTAGGAACTTTACTATGGAAAGAATTTTTCCAAGGGTGACTGTAAGAGCTATAGTATTTTGGGTGGGAGGTCTGTGCTCAGGAACAAGAGAAGCATTGCTTTGCTGTGGTTCAGTGGGTGAAAGCCACTGTGAAAGGTGGCTCACCACCTCATTTGTGGTGAGGAAAGCCCAGACCCATAAGGGGTGGCGTGGCATAGAGATTTTTCTGTTAATTGCATATGTTCTTTCTGCTCTCATGTTAGGGGACAGCAGAGCTATGGCCACTTGGTATGGTCCATGCTGGCACTTATGCATGGAAGGGTTGAATGGATTTTTTCTCTTTACATGCCTGGGGGAAGTGAAAAGCTGGTGCAAATGATGTTTGGTCTTTTGCCAGGCTCAGATTCATAAAGACAAAGATGTGGCTGGAAGCCACTTTTATTTGCTCTCTCCACCCAAACTGTACTTTTATTGCTGAGCCTCTGGAAGGCACAATGCAGCACCTGAGTGGTTCTCTGCTCTCAGATGCCTCTCAAGGAGAAAACAAGTTGTTTGCCATTTTCTTCCCTTGTCAGATCAAGCCAATACACATACTCAATATACCTATCTTGAGAAGTTTTCTTTATTGATGACTCTCACTTTCTCTGCAAACAATATATTTTCTGCTGTACCCGTCCAGGTAAATAGGGTTCACTCTGGAAATAGAAGGAGCAGAACCATATGGGAGAGTATAAAAATGAACTGACCTGAACTACAGTTCTGAAAACACTGTAAATTGTTTCCATTCCTTGACAAAGTGTTCACACTGGGTAGGAACACCTTTGTTGCTGTGACTTGTCTTCTAATTGTCTGGCACCTTCCAGGGAATAGCTCTCTTTGTTTGCTAAATTTTGACACAGGGAGATGATTTGCCAGCTTGATCTGGTCTTTTCTGCATTGACAAGAGTTTTTCATTGCATTCCCATAGAATCCAATACATGAAAAGCTCAAAATTTGCTCAACTTTTTTTAATGTTTATACAACATCTGTTTTTAGTGGTAGTGGAGAGATGCCCCAGATTCATTGGACTCTACATATATGTTGCTGTTTTGATACAAACTGTTTCAGGGATTCATGGTGTAGAGTTTTCTGCACCAACTTATGCTTGCCCAGAGAGCTCTGAAGTGATTTAGCACCCCTTCCATGCACATGTATTTTAAGAAGTCATAAACCTACTGTATATACAATAGCTGTGTAGTACAAATATTATACATCCATATGATAAGTCTCTTCAGCACTGCTCTTTCAGAACACTGTCATTCAGGAACATAAGTACACTCAGAAAAATTCTGTTAGTATCTATTATTTACCATGAAAATTAGTGGTCCCACATAAAAAGAAGTGTGTAGAGTCCAAATATATTCGAAATTTGTTGCCCTCATCTTGTGTTTTTATTACTCTGTAGAAAAATATTTGTTTTTTACTATTTGGAATGGTAATAACAAGAATTATGTCTCCTTCACTAAGCAAGCTTTTTTAATATAAATAGGATTTGTATATGCTAATTAATAATGCATTGTATCTACACTGACTACTGGATACAGTAACTCTTAAAAGGAAAGCATGCACATGGGCTGGTCGCTTCAAATCCAAGCTTGTCAGGTATTCTCTGTGCACCAGGGTAATGCTGCCTTTTGAAGAACACGTCTTCATTATGCAGTTCAAGATGTCCAACACCCAGGCCTGATACTCTGCTTCTGACCTTGTAAAAACCATTTGCTGTTCTGAAAGCAGGAACACCTTATGATAAAACCATATTAGGTGATAATGACATTTTGCCAGATTGTGCTGAGAATTGCTCTGAGAGGGAGGAAGACGTTTCCATTGATTGTTCATCAATCTTCAGATTGTCTTCAAATGATAAACAGCTCAGGATTTCAGCCCTGCATATCCATGGTGTGAACATACCCCAAAACCATGGGAGAGTGGGGGGATGTGGCAAGGCAGAAGGGGTGAGCCCCAGCCCTACAGACCCACACAGAGCAGGGCAGGCAGAAGATAAAGGGCAGCATTCAGCTTTGTGTCCTGAGGAGCAGCATTGTCAGTGTTTGGCTCTGCGGAGCCATTTGCGCTGGTTTCCAGCGCAGGAAGAGGAGGTTGATAGTGATACTATTTACAATTCATTATGACAAGATTGCAGAAGATTGTTGAAGACAGGAACCACTGACCTCCCATTTCTCTTTCATCTGTAGGAGTACATTCATAAATGATAGCCCACTTTAAGGACACTGGAGTGGAGAATTATACTGGGCTGCTTCTTCTACAATCTTCTTTACCTTTTGGGTTAGCAACATCACTAATTGGCACTTGACAGCACTTCCAGATACTCCTTGTGAATCTCATAGTGTGACTGATGGTTGATTACATAAAGAGAAGAATTGTCTGTTCCATTTTAGTCTGTCAAAAACTAGATGCTGCATAGCATGTACCACATCTGGCAATTGATAGCACCATGTTTGTTAAGGTTATCTGATTGGAAGAGCTGCAAGCAATGAATAAGGCAGCAAAGCTGCATGTGATAACCTCCCCACAGGGAAACTACATGGCCTGACAGTTAGCTTCATGCTTGCCATTTCAGAATTCTGCATTTTTAAAGTGCAATAGGGAGCTAAAGAAATGCTCCCTCTTTTCTGAATGCGCTTGCAGAAAAAGGCAGCCTTTAATGTGCTTAACAGATTCTTTTTTTATACTGCTGAATTTTTCAAAACAATTTTTCACATCCTAAAACAGTAGGAATTATTTTGATGCCTGAAAGCATTTGAGGCACTAATTCATTTTGCAGTAGAACTGCTGCAACTTTTCTCTTGATGATCAAAGAAGAATAATTGAAGTTTCATACCCTTTGTTATTACATTTCTAAACCATAGCTCTTTCTATATATTTTATAAACCAATCTTTTCAAATGCTTGTTCAATATAGGAGAGTTAGTAACCCTACTTTTCTAGTTTTCTCAAGATATGTAGGCTGGTATATACAAAGAAGAAATTGCTATCAGCCCTAATGAATAAAAACTGTTTCAGTGTGCTTAGTAATGTGCACCTTCTTTGGCTCATTTTACGTGGTTTCCTCTGGTGTGGACATCATGCTAGCTAACAGCATCTTCAACAGAAAACAAAAAGCTGTACTAGTGCATGCAGTGGACTGGATAGCTCTGACCTGCCATTGAGTGATGGATGTTCTCACAGCAGCTGGGGAAAACAGCATAACAGAGAGAAATATTAGTGTTGCATTGCATATTTTTGGGCAATATTGGCTTTGAACCTCAAATGCCCTAACACTTGCATGAATTTCAGCACCAGGTCTCTATGAGTGCATTACATAAATCTGAATTCTGGGCAGCGCAATGCAGACTTGCAAACCCCTTCTTCTCTGAACTCTATTATTTATAAGATTAAAACCCCTGAGGTTTCAAATGGCAGGTTTATTGTCAAGTACAATGTACTTTTCATTCTGAATGGACAAAAGCCTTTGGGCTTACCTGAGTCTGTCTGGCTGTCTTCATTTACTGCTGTGGGTATTAGTGGAGGGCAGTCTTTTCTCCAGGGGTGTGAGACAGGCATCCCGTAGGGCCCTCCTCCCAGACCACTGACACATGTAGGAGAACTCTTCCTTTGCAAGCACTGGGTGCATGGCCTCCATCCAGAGCTGCCTCAGATTTAGGAGCACTCAGAAAATGTAGAAAACAGATGCCCACTTGGTTCAGGTTCTAAATTTCTTCACACTACACTCAAAACCAGATGTCAAACCTCAGAGATGTGTTCATTCTTAACAGCCGTCCAATGAATATGGCATGGGATGGCCACAAAGTATTTGCTTTGTGGTTTTCTATTGTTTGATATTCAAAGGATGTGGTGAGTCTTTAGTGTCATAAATAGAAAGAGAATATAAAAGGTGGATTTCAGAAAGACTTTTAAAATCTTGCTGGTGCAGATCTCACAGCTCCTCATGCAAGTAGAGTTCCAGATTTCCTAGCAAAATAAACATTTAGACTGGGGTCAGGTATAATCAGAAGTTAAGATTTTATAACTTTTTAAATAAAGAAGGCACCAGAGGCTCCTAGGATGGCCATTAATAATCATATTATGAGGCATTTCATCTGGGGCATTTTAAAGAACTATAGTTGGTTTTCCAAAGTGTCAAATGTCTTTCAGATGTGCTGGTGTTAATGAAACAAATTCATCAATCTTTAGGGTGGAAGGTTTTTACAGCTGCTTGCCATTGCTACATATGCACATAAAAATCCCCTCTCTTCTTCTCAAATCACAGGCAAGGGAAAAAAAGAAATATTTTTTTAACTAAAAAAAAGAGATATGTTAGCTTCTTTGACTTGCACTACTCCAGCAAGTGATCTCAAAAAATTGCTGACCACCCTGCTTGCCACATTGGATTTTTTATGCCAAGACTTTTAGTACTAATGAAAGTACAAAAATAGAAATCAGTTGAAGTTTTGTAAGATCTAGCTAACTCTTTGTTAGTTTTTGTAACACAGATAAGAGCTTTTGGACTTTGGACATAAGAATGAAATAAGTAAATAATGGTTAATATAAGAAAGGGCATACAGTTCTTGTTTAATGGATTAATAAGAGCAGTTAACCTTGTAGTGCATTAACATTTTAGAACTGAAATGTTTGTAAGCGAGTTAGTTTTACATGAAGTGTCCTTGTAAAGGTCAAAGTCAAACTGTATTTTAAAAGAAACTTTAAGCTCAAAAGTTTGTATTTGCTGACATTGTCTGTCCAGTAACACTAGGAATGGTCTAAATTTAATACTAGAAAAAATAAGTGTGGTATGAGATACATAGTTGATCAATACAATTTGCAAGTGCTTATCTAAATTGTACTGTGTAGTACTTCCAGAAATTTATTCCAGAATTAGGGGAGGAATTATAATCTAATTTTTCATTTTGTGCTTCCAAGTCACAGGTATTTTGAGCCAGGTGTATGATGATTGTGCCAACAGACCACTGGAATCCCTATGTTACTTACCAGTAGCAGCAATCGTGCTGATTTTAACATTCAAGCACACAGCATGTCCTAAGTGAATTTTGGTCACTTCCATGTGCCCCCTCAGAAGGAAAAACTAATTAAAAGAACCGGCTGTGTTTATTGAATAACCAAGACCTTGATATAGCTATGGCTTACAGATGCTTTGGATGGGCAGGGGGGAAACAATGCATGACCCAGATGCTGAATCTGAAGCTGTTTTGAGAATTTGTCCTCAGAAGTTTGGCTTGAAAAAAGAGTTTTTAGAGGTAATGAGCATTGATGTAATGATTTTAGAGAGTGAGTATTGCAGGGAGATAACCATGGATGTTCTTTGTTTTTATAAGCAATGGTTTGGGTTGGGTTTTTTTTTTCCTGGACTTAGGTTTCAGTGTAAGGCTTTCCTCCTCAGAAACATGGCAGGACACTTTAGGACTGCAAATAAATTTTCACATTGTCTTTCCTGTCTTTTCCATCTTCTGGTACATATTTTAATGTGTCTGTTGAGATTTTACCTTTTAAGCCTTCTGATGGCTTGGACAGTTTCTGTGGACCCTTCACAGCCGAGGAGTGTTTCAGAGGTGGCAGTGATGACTTTATGGCTCATTCATCTCCCTTGCCTCCTCTGGCTCTATGAGATCAAGCTCTTGGCTTTAATGGATGCTTCCTCACTGAGGCCCAGGAACAAAAGATTCCAGTCCTTACTTTGACTTCAATTTCTCTGACTCTTCTTCCATATCTGACTAGGAAAGAGGAGAACCCAGCAATAATTCTGGGATGAGCAGAATGTGCATAAGAATCTGTTTTTTTCCTCAAATATTTTCAGCTTTCGCTTTACTTACTTGAATTCTCCTGTTTTCTACAGAAATTGTAATAACCTGGAGGCAGAAGCTGTGCCTTCTATGGCTACAGCGGCAGCATAGAAAGCAAAGAAGGAATTAGGATGCTCTTTGTTAAGTGGGTAGCTTGCTGACATTTAGTTTCAAGTTCT